>NC_065547.1:8876011-9182117 GCF_022605725.1 Anthonomus grandis grandis
GTTTTAAACCTATATATATGTATTATTTTGGCGTGCTACTTATAATAGTTATTTTATTTTGTCTCGATTTTTTTTTCTAGTTTAATAGGATATTGGGGAAGAATTGGCACTTAGTTGCCTACCAGTACTCCTTTATTTACCAGATATTATTTTAGGATTATTGTGATATACAGTATTAGCCATAATTTAAAATTTTTCCAATGTTTTAAATTTATATTTTATTTTTGTACATCCAACATATTTATAAGTAAACAAAAAAGCATACCAGAATTTCAACCTTATCTTGTTTCAGACAATAAGAAATACTTTAATTTTTTGTGCTGAACAAAATGCTTGAACTTTTTATAAAAGATGTATTTTACATGCAGTCTTTGACACACCAGGGTGTGTTTACAATCAGGGTGTTAGGCAGCGTAATATTGCTCAAAGACTAAACGTTCCTAAGAACACCGTGTCACGGATAATTAAGAAATATCGTATATTTGGAAATGTGGTACCAGGTACTGGAAGACCTAAAGCCACGACTGCCCGTGTAGATAGGCGAATTTTAAATATTTCCCAGATTGACCCATTTTTGTCATCCTCCAAAATTTTACAAAAATTAAATGAAGGTGAGCCTTCCAATATCTCTGCAAGAACGGTAAGAAGGCGATTGTGTTCTGGTGGACTTAACAGCTACAGACCTGTTAGAAAACCTTTGCTGCGGAAGAAAAATGTCAAGTTACGCCTACAATTTGCAATGGATCATCTTAACTAAACTGTACAAGATTGGAAAAAAGTGCTATTCAGTGACGAATATAAGTTCAATCTGTTTTCCAATGATGGAATACTTCATGCAAGACGACCGAAAGGTGAAAGACTCAAGAAAAAGTTTATCCGACCTACGGTTAAACATGGAGGTGGTAATGTGATAGTATGGGGAGGCTTTTCTTGGTATGGTACTGGGCCAATACATAAAATTGTGGGGAAAATGGATCGATTTATGTATCGGGATATTTTGCGAAATATAATGGAGCCTTACACATTTGAGTCTATGCCAGTAAATTTTGTATTCCAGCATGATAACGATCCAAAACATTCGTCAAAATTGGTAAAAGAATGGTTGGACCAAGAAAAGATCACAGTTTTAAAGTGGCCGGCCCAGAGTTCAGACTTAAACCTAATTGAAAATTTATGGGAACATCTGGATCGCAAAATTCGGGCATCTGGAACAGTCAAAAATGCTGATGAACTATTTCATAAGCTTATTGAACCCTGGACTCACATTGACAGACAAATAATTGAAAATTTGATTGAATCGATGCCTAGAAGAATGCAGGCAGTAATTAATGCTAAGGGTTACCATACCAAATATTAATTATAATATTATGGTTTCAATAAGTTATGTTTTATGTCGTTTTTGAATAAAAATCATTTAGTTCCAAGTATTTTGTCCAGCTTTTTTTTTAATTTTTATTTCGAACTGCTACTGGTGCTGAATTTTTGTCAACATTTAAATTAATTAACACTAGTTTTTCATGTACAACAACTTTATAAAAGAAAATAAAATGTTAATTAAAAGGCACACAAAATATAATAAATTTTCAAAAGTTCCAACTATTATGGCCAATACTGTATATGTTTTTTTATTGTAAGCTGGTAAATAAAAACTGTTTATTATTATTATTATTATTATTATTATTATTATTATTAATAATAATAATAATAAAACATGCAAATACTAAACCATACAATATAAAAAAACGATACAAAAAAAAACTATTTAAACAATAAACCCATTTAATTAAATGTTGAAAATGGCCCCTCTGAACGGTTTGACAATGTGCCAAATTGTAGTGAAAGGCATTTGCTAAGTTTTCTAAGATGTCACATTCACATTCTCCTCTAATTCTGATTATAATACGTTCATATTTTCCGACTTTGTCGCATAAACTTTATTTTGTAAATGCCCTCAGAGAAAGTAGTCTAGTGGTGTAAGATCAGGGTTTCTTGCTGGCCATTCGATTTCACCTTATCTGCCAATCTAACGATTCGGAAAAGTACTATGTAAGAATCTTCTTAAATTAACTCCAAAATGAGGAGGGGGTGTCATCTTGTTGAAACCATATTTGATGAAAATTAGCATTAGTATGTCTTCTTATTTGGGTGGCATTTCAATTATCCTCAATAGCACAGTGAATCGACCTAATTGCAAATATTGCTGCAGTACAGTAGCCCTTTTATAGACAAGAATGTGCCACATATTAAATTCTTGTATAAAATGTAATAAATTCTTAAAATGTTTAATGTAGCATTGGCTATATTAAAGGCTTTAGAATATGTAAACAATGCCAATATTCTCTTTAATATTTTAAATCTGTCGGACTCTAGATCAGTCATACAAACCCTAGGTAATGGACATAACTTAAATCATCCAATAATTTTCAAAATTAGAACTGTTCTGGTAAATCTTAGCCTATATAACAAAAAAATAGTCTTTGTTTAGATAAAAGCTCACTTAGGAATATTGGGTGATGAGTTAGTAGGTAAGGAAGCAAAGAAAGCCATTTCTTGCAACAACTTTATACCTAAAGTACACTACAGGACTACAGGGACACAAAAAATTTCTATACTATGCTGGACATAAACACTTTAGTCCTTATCCATAATTTTCCAAGATACTTGTCAATATCCTATTTTAGGTTTTTGCTAGGATACGGTAATTTCAATCAATACCTATATAAAATAAACATGAAAGAAACAGAAATTTGCGATTGTGATAATCAGTAAATTGATGATCTGAATCATAGACTTTTTGCTTGTAAAAACAATTCTCAAGCCATTCAATTTTTAAAGCTATGTAAAAATAGAATATAATTCACATAAAAACTAGACTTGCAATAATGAATAGTAAAATTATAATAGTATACTATGGTAGTTTAGGATAAGATAGATAAAATTAGACATAGGATGTAAAATATAATCTAGTTAAAGACACTCCCTATGTTTTTCCTAGTGTTATTTTCCTACCTATCCGAGTCACCCTGTATTGTCTTAAATTAAAACAATGCCTTGGACTCCAAGGCGAGAAGCGAGTGACGCTGTCTAAAATTTTTAAAAGTCAATGTCCTATTCTTTCCTGTTAGGTAGTAGATATATAAAAATAAATAAAAAATGAGTATTATAAGCACAGATATTAAAATAATTGATTTAAGCAGATATCTATATTATAGAGAGTTAGATGTAAGTTTTTAGATAATTAAGTGAACCAATGAGTCTTTCTAATTTGTTTGAGACACAGGTGTATAGGTGGCTGTGAGATAAGAGCCATCATATAACATGAATACCGTTGTTCCACTTCGTCGCCGTCATATGAAAAGTCCAAAAAGGTAAATTTTACAGGAGAAAAAACGTTTTAAAATTTTATATTTTTGGCTATAAACACTTTGATACTTTTATTGGGTGGTTAAGATTTTCTCCTGTTGTGTGGTAATAAATAATAATATTTTTTTTAATTTTTAATGGTACTATCGGAGTTAGGCAAATTTCACATGTTATTTTGTCATTTTGATTGGAGTTACGCAGCTTACACTATTTATTTTGTGTTCCTATCTTTATACTATTTTTATTGTAAATGTTAATCGAAACTTAATTAGATTAAATTAAATAGTGTTTTTTTATAGTAAATGATATTTACATAAAAAATATAGTAAATAAAATTTAAAAAAAAAACTGAAAAAGGAATACAAAAACACGACTTAAATTTATAAAATATTTATTTAACAAATAAAAACCCTATTTTCAGAAGATAAGTGGGTACCTAATCCTAATACATATAAATACGCAGAAAAACTTAAACTATATTAGCTTTATTCGTGTTTAAGTGAGTCGTAAAATGAATGACAGTCTTGCTCTATTGTTACCTTTAATTCTTGAAGGTGCTCAAACTTGGTCTTTTTAATTTTTAACTTATTTTGGTATAAACTTAGAATATCTTCCATGGGGATACATTGTACATTATTTTGATTTAATCTGACCGATAATGTTTCAAAATTATGAGTATGTCGCAGCTTAAATTCAATTGACCCTTCAGGGCTATATTTTAATGCTCTAATATCGCGAACTTCGGGATCCCCTTTTTTGTGACCAGGGCGGAGTTTGCTAATGAACTTTAGACCAGAGAAATCTTTAAAATAATCATGGTGCAAATATTGCACCTCGTAAGGTTTTGGTAATTTTCTCGCAGATTTTGCATAAAAAACATAGTCTGCAGGTACGTTTATAATCCTACCAGATAATTTTCTTTCAATAGATGAGTGCGTAGAATCACACTCCATTTGTGTATGACCTTTCTCTAAATATTTCTGAATGATGCAGACATCATTCTGAACTGCAAGATTTAAAAGTGCATTAGCCAAAATAACGTTGCGATTCTCTGCACCGCATCCATCACTATAAAGAATTATGTTTTTTTAATTATTTGCATCAAGAGAAGGACAAACCTTTGTATTTAAAAAATTGCAAATAATTGAAGCAAAACAATTTGCTTTGATCTCACCTTCCCCTTCATGCCATATAAAGCAAAATCCGTCCTTTGAATGCAAGTCAAAAATAGTAAAGTTATGAACAATTAACTTTGTTCTATAATATAAAGCAGAAACATTCGACTTGGGGCTGAGTAACACTGATTGCAGATCCATTGTAAAAACCCTATCACACGATCCTTTGTCCTTTTCTTTTTCAGCGCGGGCTTCTTCCTTTTTCGTAATATGCAGGTTATGGATTTCATCAGAAGTGTTCTTTGTTTCATAACTTACACCTACATCACACTGATCCTTCTTCGGAGAAAACAGGGATAATTTCATTTCCTCAAATATATATTTGAACAATGTCATACTGGCAGGCTGAATGTTCTTATCTTTACACCAAAAGTCCTTGTATGTATTATAAAGCTCCGATTTGTTTTTCCATTGAGGTTGCAAATAAAATTTGTCACTTGATTTGCGACAATAATGTCTCTGACTCTAATTTGGGTAGTGATTCTAAAAATTGTTTAATTGACAATTTCTTCTCAATACTTCTTCTGAGAAGTTCAGTAGATTCTTCAGCATCTTTTTTTGGTTTTGTATCTTTCCGAACCCAAGAAGTAATAGTTCTTAGAGATATTCCTAAGGTATTACAGAACATGGTTTTACAAACTCTAACTCTGTCGTTACTTGGTTTTGTATTCAAAAAATAACTGCAGGATGTACTTCTTCGGCTTTCATTTTCATTTTTTCTGTTTCTTGCTCTTTTCGTCTCTGTTGCGGTTGTTCTTCCTAATACGTAAACTTGTCCTAATACGTAAATTTCTCTCCACGAAAAATTCCAGAATTTTTTAAATATGCCGTTTTGTTCCTCTTCTTTAATTTTATAGCATTCAAAACCATTTTTTCGTCCTTTTGAGCAGGTACAACGGTCTTTAATTTTTCTTCCACTTTTATTCACCACAAATTTATTTTTTCTTTTCGCCCCAAATACTTTTCTCTACTACTATTGATGCTACTACCTTCACTTTCTGATGTGACTTAATCATTTTGGAAATTTTCTTCGGGCCCAATTTCAGATTCAACCAATTCCTGATCTGAACTTTCAATATCAATATTTTCTTGTCCTTGATCCGATTGTAAATTTAAAATATTACTATAATAATTGTTATTACCACTTGAAGATTCATTTTCAGAATGTTCCGCTCCTTGTTTTTTGATTAACGTTACGTTATTTAAGCAATCTATGTCTATTAGTGCATCCAAATCTTCGGTGGTATTAAGATTTATAAGTTTCGTAACAAAATCTTCAATAGATAGATTGGGATCAATATTCTCATCATTTATGGCTACTTTAGCTTGAAAGCACTCGTTTTCTAAATTCTTTATGGCAAGGGATAGTTCGGCATTATCGTGGTTTTTAGCATTATCAAACTCGACGTTTTCAGGCTCATCACTTACGCTACTAGAATTTTTGGCTTGACTTTCGTTAAGAACTTTGCTTAAAATTTTAAAGCTTGAAGTTCGATTCATTCTAAAAAAGATAAAAAACCTTATGAAATTCTAATGCAGTTATAGTCAGTCTTTAGTTAATACAGAGAAGTTGTGTACTAATTTATAAACACGGATAAGTCCCAGTATCGCTGCTAAAACAGTTAAATGATTTTGTGTTGAATTACTGTTCTAAAATAGTTAAACCATAATTTTACAACCAAATAAACCCTTTCTTGTAATTTTAACCCAATTTTTAACAGTACCTACTAAATCACAATTTTAATTTTTATAGACAAGCTTAAGATCTTATTAATCATTAATATTAAACCCAAAGCTTAAAAAGCAAATTAAATTATTAATATACATCAATAGCATAGATAGAATAATTACAATGACAATGATTTAAGTTTTGATATTAATTCAATTTTTAAGTAAATCTAATAGTTTAGGACTTTTACGATAAGAGCTATAATAATTTATTGCATGAAATATGCGTAACTCCAATTTAATTTAATATGAAAAATGTCTAACTCCTCGCAAAAGTATACAGCATAAAACTAATAAGTTAACATATGATAAAACTGAATTTAAATATTATTTTACATTTTTGTACTTACCTAAATTCTGTAGGAAAACAGTTTATTAATTATTTCTTAAAATGATTAAGTAATTTAAAAACAAACTGCGGAAACAACAAACACTGCAATCCACACGTCGATATAGTACGAAACGCACGGACTTCACGGACGCAAAATTCAAACTAAAATAAAAACCGCTGGACTTAGGCACATTTCATTTGCTGTGGCGGCTCCATCTATGAACGAAAACCCAATGTAATTGTTAAATAAATAAAATATTGTAATGTAATATATATATATATATATATATATATATATATATATATATATATATACCAAATATATATATATATATATATATATATATATATATATATATATATATATATATATATTTGGTAGTAGTGGCAAGTAACAATCATCTTGACCAACTTGAAAACACTCAAAAATAATGTATGATAAAAATTATCTCTATCCCACTTACCAACTTTTTGATGAGCGTAAACCCTTTGATTTTAGGCAAATCTTTTATTTTGCAGTTCTTGAAAAATAATATTTTTCTGAAAAAGATAAAGCTAACGACATCAGAAAAACACGTGAAAAAAGTGAATTTATTCTAAATAATTCTGTCAGTTGAAATTAAAAAAGTCTTATACTAATTCCTTAATTCCTGTATTTATTCTTTTTTATCTGCCTTTGTACTTATTGAGAATTGTATTGTTTTGAATAAATATTTTTAATTGAATTGAATTGTACTAACTCAAATCCAAATTGAACGTAGAAAAAACTGCTGAGTGGCACCGCGTCAGGTGAATGCCCCTCTACCCAAGAAAGGTTAACCTCATGCACCCAAGAAAGAAATTTGCCAGGCGTGTATATTATATCGTTCGTAATTTTGTAGATATAAACCAAATAGTGTAATGGGATTTTTAGTCCCGAGGATTCGTAGGTCAAAGAAACCACTAATGTCGGGAAATCTCAGTTTATTCACCTCAGTTACGGGTTTAGTTTTAACACCTTTTAATAATAAAATAGATCATATAAATTGCTAGCCAAGAAACAGCGCAGTTGTCACCTTACCTTTTAATAATAAAAGCACTGACCCGATTAAAACCTTTTAACGGAATCACTTTTAACGGAGTCAAAGGCGCCACACTTCTTTATTAAATGGTGATAAACGAAGTAATAATCATAAGAATAGTCCGAGCAGAAATATAGGCTTTAAAGAATGTCATACATTTCCACAAGTAAAGAAAATATTTAAGACGCCCGATATTCTAATAGAACAAACTATAGCAAAGGTAGAGGTCGCTCCGCTACAATAATTTAATGCAAATTAAATTGTAGTAAATGCAGTGGCCCATAATCCATTTTATTTGCCGTCCCATTTTTCAACATGTTCCCTAATGTATATAAAGTAAGAGCGCTATTACGTAATAGAACGTATAAGTTATATTAATGGCGCGTATTGCTTTAACCACCCCTTAGATTAACTTTCAGGGTTGCCAACCGTTCTTTAAAATCTTGACCCTGCTGACCGAGAACAATAATCAGAGCAACTCGAGCGGCTCGAATCAGCCCTGTTTCACTCAGTTGGTGTTGCAAAAGGTGTGGGAGGCGGCGGAATGTTGCCCTCATTCCGCGTTGGATTGGTTGGCTTTGCAAGTCACTAGGAACCGTTTGGTGCACTCTTGGGTACTGAGCTCGATGGATTCATGGCTGGAACACTTTCTGATCGCCCATAGTAATCAGAGGGTTAGAAACAGTAAGTGATTTTATAATTGGTACAACCTAAAACCGCTTTATTTCCGAGACAGCTGAACTGAACCCTTATGACTATACTTAGGAAAATTACACTAATTTTACGGTTTTTAGCTGCCGGTTATCTTCTAGTCTCTTTGGTGCCAAGCACTCCGTTTAGGCAAGGTTTCAGAGCGTCTCATAGAATTAATAGGGAACCCCAGTTATCTACAGAAGCTCAAGCGGTTCTACATCAGATCTACACTGCCCTTTTAAGGTAAATACCAATAATTTCAATGTGTCGTGTTGTCGCCTACAAGTGTCTTCTTTTTCAGGTTATTGCCTTCGGCTAAGCACTATACGGATATGCAGCAACATGGTTCTATGAAACTGACCACTTATTTTGCCTTACTAATGTATTGTTGTATATCTAGGACTGAAAAGTTGATGGTAAGTTAAATTGGAGTCAAGTAAACTCTCTTTTGACTGTATGATTACAAAAGGCTAACCTCTTAAATAATCATAAAACCTAAATCAATTTTCTCGTTTTACCTTACTAAGAAATCACTGTTTTTTCAAAGAAATTAAAAAAATACTTAGTTATAGCAGGGATTTAAATAAAATTTCATAGAGGTATTAAGGAGAGTCCCGGAATTAATTTGAAGTCAAAACCACGCAAATCGGAACATTAAAATGCGAGTTATAGACCATAAAACATCATCTTTTCTAGTTTTACTTTGCGAAACGTCACCTACAAAAATATTAATAAAAACTTAGTTAATTCAGGGATTTGAATGAAATTTTATAGAGATATTCAGAAGAGTCCCAGAATTAATTTATAGTGAAAACCATGCAAATCACAGCATTATAAAGCTAGTTATAGGCCAGAAAACCGAAAGTTTTTTAGTTTTACGTTACTGAGATGTCGCCTACAAAAATTTTATACATATAAAAACTTAATTATTGCATGGAAGTTCATAGAGGTTAAGACCTTGAATATGACCTATGAACTCTCCTTAATAGGAGAGTAGGAGAGAGAGTCCTTAAGATCTTTAATATAGTTCTTTCATTTATTACAGGCAGTTGAGGATAATGCACCTGTTTCAAGAAATCCAGAAAAATTGCATTTTCATTAATCTTAAAATTCGTACTGTAGTTTTTTTTCCTTAAGAGCCTTAATAACAAAAATTTAAATTTTTTTTCAAATTTATTCCAGGCAATTACAATTTTTACATCTATTCCAATAAATTTAAAGAAATATTATTTTTCATTTATACCAGGTACAGTTCAGGATTTTTTTCAGCGTGTTTTTCTTTAATTCGAGACAGTTAAAAACCTGGAGTTCTTTCCTAAATCCAGGAAGTTGTGCCTGGAAATAGAATAAATTTAAAAAAAAAAGAATAAATTCGTTATTTTCAAACAGGAAATAATAAAACGCCTAGAAGAAAATAAAAATTACTCAATTTTCAGATTTTTATTAAAACTGAAACTTGAAAAAAGTAATATCGTATATAAATTTTTGCCCAAAAATGCCGCCTAATGAATAAAATCCTTTATATTCGAACATACTTTCTAAAAATTCAAATTTTAATAGCTCTCTTACTATATAATATAAAAATCGCATCCATTCCTTGCAGAGACCAATATTCAACTTTTATAATTTCTTGACGGAAACAAAAAAACACAGTCACAGTCTCACCACATAATAAATGGCTAGACATGTTTCGCTCTGACTAGCGCTGCATCAGGCCTACAATCAAAAATATCAAGGCTAAACAAAATGAAATTTAAATAAAAAACACTAATTACTATTAAAAGCCATTTGACATTTTTAGGTTATAATTATAAAAAAAAAAAAAACTAGAATTCATAGGAGTAGAAGTCCAAGTGTAAAACCTATGAGTTCACTAAAGCTGAAGAGTTCACTCTGTTTAAAGTTCTATAATGGCATTTAGTCAAGCAGACAAGGGTAATTGCTGATAATTTTAAAAATTAATGACGATGTTTAAATGTATTGGATTTTTTGGATTCAGAGGATAGTGGTACAGTTAATAGAGACCCCACTAACTTGTATTTTACGAAAGTTAAACATATGTCGGACATACATCGGACAGGTGTAGCTTAACACTTGGGTCTAAGATTTATAGGATACAAATAGTATTTATTATAGTATATTAGTAATAGTATTTATCCTATGAATCCTAAACTCCGACCCTTTATCCTCAAGACCAATATATATAAGACCAGTTCTTTTGTTAACTCTTCATGCTACAATCTCTTTTTATTTGAATAGCGTTCTGAGAGAAGTAAAACAAATGTAAGAACACAAAGTCACGGTCTCATCAAATCCATATAATTTGTTCAAAGCTACACGTGTTTCGCTCCTATTCTCGGTACATTCCGATACAGGATTCTCGGTACGAAGCGTGAACATCAAACAGTGTTATTAGTAAATTATTAAAATTTTTTAGATCAATATGACCCACAGGTGGCATACAAATCCTGCCTAAAATGATTACTATTAAAATTCTGAAAGCACCTATATCTTATAACCCTTGAAGCACAGGACACCTTAGAACGATTTAGCATAGAATAAATTATTCTATGACCAAAAATCAAATCTACAGGTAAAACTTCAGACTTTATAACAACTGAAGCATTAGATACAAAAAGAGCATACATCTTCTGATCTCGATGTTGGTATAACCAATGATTTGTATCTTATTGTAATTTTCGAAATATGTTTGGAAAATTTCGGAGGTCTATGTAGTCCCCCATGCATATTCATCAACTACAAGAATTAAACTACAGAATATATTGTCTAAATCACCCACAATATTATTAAAGTTTAAGGTAAAAGGCTTATAAAAGACGCAAAAAGCATATTGTTTATTATGAATTTTAGTCTTAAAAATAGGAAATTCTAAACAAGAGTTAAAATTATTAAAGTCAAAATCTATTAGTTGAACCTTAAGCTCTTTTTTTATGTATGCTGCTACCACACCCCATTCTGTCTCTTCTAAAGAATTGAAAATCGGGAATGCAAAACAAATTCGAGCTATCCTCTCGAGAGCTACCCTTCGAAAGCCATGCCCCTGACAAAAGGAATATATCAAATTTATTAGTTATAACTGAATTTTATTTGATAATTTTGGCAGTTAGGATAATTCTGGATGAGGATTTTTTTAATTAATTTTTTAGCAAACTTTCACCATTCTTGACAATATTAATAAGGAATTATTATTGAATTCCTACAAAGTTATTTATTAGTAAATGAATGAGTATTTCGTACCCAATTTCTCATGAGAACGTTTCTTGTACCTCAAAAGCTTTCTTAGTTACAGACACTTTTAACCAAGAGTCACTTAGTTTAAGTATTTGAAAAATATATTGTAATATCAATTTTCACACGAAAACCCTCATTGTATATCCCTGATAATGGACATCTTATATGTCCGAAACATGTAGGATAGATGATTTTTCAAATAAATTTAACCCCTGAATATTATTTTTTCAGTTAAAACATCAAATTTTATACAAAAAAAGTTTATAATTTTCTACTAGGTTACAAATTATTGAAGCTATGACATCTAAATGGAAACAATTAAATTGTATCGACAAACTTTATTTTTAACATCAACTTATAAACTTACAAAATAAAATAACTAATTTTTTTAAAGAATATGCTCGAAAACACCACCTTGTTCTTAAAGAAATTTTTTGAGCACGTTTTTCAACTGCTCGAATTGTTTTAAGTATGGTCCTGCTATCTATTTGGGTTATCTTTTCCCTAACTGCAGTCTTTAAAGCGTCGACGTTATCGTACTTTTGCTTGTAAATTTGGTTCTTTAAGTAACCCCACAAGAAGTAATCAAGTGGGGTTTGATCTGGCAATCTGGGAGGCTACTGGATGGGGCCATATGTTCCTATCCACTGATTTGGCTAATAAGTACTTCTGTAGTTGTGGGCAGGTGCGCCATCTTGCTGAAAATGCAGTTGATGTCTACTTATAAAATCCAATTGGTCTAAGAAATTATTCAAAATTTCCGTCATAAATTCTACATATTTTTCACCAATTACAGTACCTTTAACCAGTACCTTTTAAAAATCCTTTGAACAGTGCCATAAGTAAAATTAGAGTCATTGAGAATATCTGGTATTGAATTCTCACGATAAGCTTCGAAAAATCCAATAACTGCAATTTCCTTATTATGAATTATTTTTTGGCCCTTTTTTTAGCAAAATCATTTTCGTTGCCCCTGTTTTCAATAAAGTCTCAGAAAATACGATTGAATGCGAGCGGGATGTAATTCAGTGTAGTATTCTCGTGCTCTCAAAGAGGATTTTCTGCACACTAAATAACATTCTAACACATCACACATTTCTTTATGAGAGCTATCATTTTTCTTAAAATTAATAACTGACGGAATGAATCTTATAAACGAGTATTTGACAAACACACTAATGTTTGACATTATTTGATTTTATCATTGTTTTCCAAAGTTTGACTTTCTGGGAAAAGTCATTATAAACTTTTTGGTTTAAAATTTGATGTTTTTTACAGAAAAAATATAATAAACAGGAGCTTCCATTTAAATAAATGTTATTTTACTGAAAAACTCAAAAATGTGATTTTTGTTTGGATAACCCTGTATATTAAAGATTCTGAGCCTTCACCAATTAATGAATTTTTAAACCTCTTCTCTAGTTTGGCCAATACTTTATCCAACTGTGGCACCTGTTCCATCCGAAACTCTCGGAACCCTCCATCCCAGCATATCATAACAAACAAGCCTTACTAGCGTTTTGGAACCACGTATGCACCGATTGTCCGGAAAACGTACAGCTGATGCTGGCCAACGCGCACGTCACCAAAAATATCGCTTTTAATTACATTTTGTGAGTATGTTGAACCTTATTACCACGGTGTTTATGATCGAGATTATTGAATGTGGATTCTATTGATTAGGGCTGACCATGACGATCAGGAAATCGTGTTATACAATAGGGCGATGTTGCCAGCTTATTATGGCTTGTTGAGGATGATGTGCCAACAGTCGAGGGTTTTCACCAGGAATTTGGCTAACCATCAGAATTTACAGTGGGCTTTTAAGAATATTACCCCGCATCCCACTCAGTATTCTCAGGCTGTGGAGGAGCTGTTTAAATTGATGCAAATTATGGTGATGAAACATTCGGATTGTTCGGAGACGGAACAGAGGGAAATTTACACTTTTAAGCGCACCACCCTTATGACTTATTTACAGGTAACATTACGGGTTATATATTTACAATAAAAATAAATTGCACGCTTTTTACAGTGCTTAGATGGAAGGACAAGTTGGGGTACATTAATCAACGCCTTTAGGATCCTAGTGGAAACAAACGATGATAAACTGTATGTAGTTTACAATGGGGGGTTACAAATCGTTTTTGAGGTAGTAAAAACTTTCCATTTTTACCATCTCACATTTCTACAATTCGTTTTTTTTTTTTGTTATTATAGTGTTTTCAAAATTTGCACGTGATGCTTCACGAAGCGACCGCTTGTCACGTAGTGGCCGACATGCTGGACGTGTTGCAAATATTGTCGGATTTGATGCACTGCATTCGTGCTTTTAGGGATAATAAAGATGCCAGGAGTCTCATTTTGGCCACAAAAGATTGGCTGGAAGTTATACGGAAATTGGCGACCTTGTTGAACACTTATAATCCGCCGGAGATGAGGTCGCTCTGTATAGGTGAGCAAGCAATAACATAAACATACAGTTTAGCAGTTGCAATTATTGGAATATCAATTCTTTTATGAATCAAACAAAATAAAGCCAACGTAAGATCCTCATACGAAACAGATATACGTTCATGTATTTGCTGAAAGGTGGAAAATAGGCTTGAATGCGTTGTGGTTGGACAAACATGGATAGTTTTTTTTGGTTTTTTTTAAGATAAAGTATGGAAAATATTATAGAACTTGTTTACAGGCAGTTGAAACACTACAGAACAAAGTTCTTCTTTTCTAATGACTTCAACTACCTAGAAGAAAATATTGCCTTTCTTTTAGATCCAGTTAAGTAACTACAAAACAAAGTTTCTCTTTTTCTGTAATGACTTTAACTGCCTAGAAGATATTTATTTTTTTTACAGCGGTCCAGTTATCGCAGAAGAAAATTCTTCTTCTTCTTTTCTGATGACTTCAACTGCCTAGAAAATATTGAATCTTTTTTTACGGGCAGTTGAGGTATCATAAAGCAAAGTTCCTTCTTCTCTAATGAATTCAATTGCCTGAAAGAAATTGAATATTTTTTACACTTATCATACAACAAAGTTCTTCTTTTTGTCTAATAATTTCAAAAGCCTGGAAGAAACTATTGACTTTCTTTTACAGCCAGTTGAGTTACTACTTAACAAGGTTTTTTTATCCACTTATCCAGTTTAGTTACTACAGAATGGGATTCATCTCTAATGACTTTGACTGCCTGAAAAATATTAAATATTTTTTTTACAGGGAGTTGAGTTATCATAGAACAAAGTTCTTATTCTTCTCTAATGAATTACATTGCCTGGAAGACATTGAATCAACTCCTCCAGAAGATGGCAATTAATGATGACTTTTTTACAGGCAGTTGAATAATCACAATGCAAAGTTTTTCCTCTTTAATAACTTCGAAAGCTTGGAAGAAATTGAATCTTTTTTACAGGCAGTCGAGTGACTACAGCACAGAACCTTCTTCTACTTCTTTAATTAATTTAACTGTCTGTAAAAAAACATAATCTTAAAAAATCCGTCTTAATTATTTCTCAACAACTCGGAAGAATTTGATAGAGCGCTTCAAATAAACCGAAAAAAGCCATACGTCCATTTCATAAATTTTGAACCTCGGTCAACCCATACCCTGTGTAAAAAAACAGCCTAAACCTTCTAATCTTGCAAAAAATATTTATTATAATCAGGCTTATCCTTAAAATGTAAATTAAAATTAGAACAAAAATATTTATATATAATTCTAAAATTGGTTAACAGCATCACTAATTACTTAAATAAAATTATCGCCTTTGACTTTTCTGATATTTATTTATTTAATCAGATTTAGTTACAACCACCCAATAATAGGACAATATAATACTACTATCTAAAAACTTAAATCGCAAAGGCGATAAAGCAAAGGAAAAAAATTTAATTTCGTATAATAAACAATAAATTAAAGTTAACACAATGTACAGTATCCATAAATACAAATAATTAGTTAGTTCTGAAAGCAAGAAAGCTACCAAAATTGTCAGCAAGTGTACATCCTGATATGTGCAAAAGTTGTTCTTATTTTGCTTTATGTAAATAACATTCTCAATAATGTACAGTGATGGGAGAGTTTGAAAACCCAGTCAAGCAAAAACAGAACGACAATCCTCTCTATTGACTGGCTTGTCCAGACAACTTTTAAAAAAAAAGCCTGTGACGTATGCCAAAGTAAGCTGTTCGCATGAGTTTACATTCATACATGCTTAAAATAGGCCTAAAAAACAAAATAAATTAGAAGATTAATTAAGTCGGCTTAAAAAATTGAATTCTAGATGAAACTAGTAATTAAATAAAAAATGGTATTTTATTAGAAAAGGTTGTAAGTACAAAAAATATACACATTTATATATATTATCATTTTATTAATATTACTTATTTTCTTCTCCAATGTAAGGCAAACTAGTGAAACGAGATTTTTGAAAGTATATAAGAGTAAATAAAATTAATAATAAAATAGGAGCATAATATAGAATACAAAATACAAATATTATTTATAAATTCAAACACTTTTTAATAACTTATTCGACCTTATTCTAAATTTAATTGTTTCACTGTCACTATCATTGTCTGAACTTATTATTAAGGGCTCAACATTGGGATTTATAGACGCGTAAGTATTTTCTACCTTTAAAACATGTTGTATGGAGTTTTTCCAACTATCGGTTGTAATATTATATACTACACTTTTTATTAATTCCACTACAGACGCATTTAATGTTGGGAAAGTATTATTTCTTCAAATATTCGATTTTACTTGATGACATATATGTAAGTTCCATGAAAACACAATAATATGGAGGTAGCCGCAACACTGTATGCCCATTTTCCATTGCCAATTTATCACACACATACTCTTTATTTATTTTAAAAGCGTTTATGTACTAAAAGTTCTCGTTTTTTTGTACGTCTCGTAACTTGACTACTTGACGTATGGTAACTAGCATTATTCATAACAATAACACTATTTTTTTGAATATTTATAAGAAGGCGATATTCAAACCAATTTTCAAAAAGTTGTAAGTCAGTGTCTTGGTGTTAGTCCAGGAAAGAATCTGCTATATTTTTAGCTGAAAGTAGTAGACAGTTTAGAATGAAGCCACTTTCTGACCCTGCATGTATTATTGTGATCCTCTTCCCTTGACTGTGCGTTGGTGTTACATTTTTTTGAGGAGTGAGTGTGGTGTGGCTGGAGTGAAGTGGGTGGAACCTTACCGGCACTCGATGTACGCGATTTTTTACGCACTGTCTGCTTCGATATTTGAGTTGTGTTTAAATTTTTCTTATTTCATTCACTTTATCACTACTTTTTTATTGTGGTATATTTTGATGGTGAAATTATTTTAAATTGTTTCAATGGCCACTATTATAAAATATTGTGGAATTATTTGACAATTTTTTTAATTAATATTAAAAACCTGATATAGGGAAATATTAATAAATTATTGTATATGTATAAAAAATATTTTTAATAATGTTTAGTGCATCAGATATTTTATATCTAGGTATTTACTTGTATGTACAGGGTGTCCAAATTCGAACATTCTGTTAGATTATTGCTATACAGGAGATAGCAGAGCCCTGCAGTTTTTGCATTGCTACTTTTTTATGACCACCTGTCATAGTTTTTATTCTACAGAGTTATTTTACTTATTTATACTTTATCTTGTTATTATATTTAATTTTCTGCATTATTATATAACATATTTAAAAAGTAAAACTTAATAAGTAAATTGATATGGTTTTTTTGGTAGAACACGATTATATTATTTGTTTTATTGTATTCTTGACTGCTATAATAATATTCGAATTTTAAAATAGGCTAAAACAAGGTCAAGAAAATTATATAATATAAGAATAAAATCTGTTTAGCTTTTTAAATTAAAAAAAATTATCAATGGGTAACTAAAAATGCTTCGTAATACTTTTACGAAGGGGGTACGGAAAATAATACTATACCTACATGTTCCGGACATATAACATGTCCATCATCAGGGATACAAATTGAGGGTTGGTTTTCGTCAATACATATTAAAGATATAGTGCCTCCGGCAAGGTCAAAATGTTAAAACAACTAAGGCGCAATTCACACAGAACGGGCGTATGGCGGTGGCGTGGGACTGGAGCGGACGTGGCGCGCACACTTCACATAGGAAGGGATTCAATGTGATTATTGTCATTTATTTGTTACGTACGAAGATGATCAAGATATGTTGAACCTTGTAAATTTAGCTAACATTCAAAGGCAAAGGAGTTACTGAATACATCCCTTGTGGTTAAATAAAGAAAAAACTGGTGGTTCGTTCAATGTTATGCGGGAGCTCAATATGTACCCTGAATGTTTTTAAAGTTTCTATCGAATCTCTGTTCAATGTTTTTATAAAATACTAGTAAGGGTTTAGTAAGGGTTAATATTAAGAAGAAACCTACAAATTGAAGAGAACTTGTCGGTTCAGAGGGAAAGGCTGTTATTAACAAGACTATTAACTGAGGTAAGTTGAAGAAAATATATTTAAGTGAATTTCTTTCTGTTTAATTTAAAACAAAAAAAAATAACGATAATGTTACCCTAATATTTATTATTGTATTGTATAAATTAACTCAAATGAAATTCATCCGTGTTCCTGTGCGGTACTGAATCTAGATTTCTATTTACCGAATCTTCAATCCAAGATTAAGAACTATCCATTCGGATAGTAGAGGCTTCAGGAATGGTTGAGGATAGTATTTGCTCGGCTAAATTCAAAATTCCAATTTTGAAACGCCGCTTCTGAACAGAATTCATGGACTTAAAAACGCCAGGTCTGGGTCAGGAGGATCGATGATGCGTCGACAGACTCTTGATCCACGTTGCCTTTGATCTTACAAGACTTCAAGAAAGGATCCAAAAAGGAGAGATGTGGGGCCAAATAATATTCTTTAACTGGTTTTGTTCCTTGTCCTGATTTTGTTTTTAATTTGGCTTTATATTTTGAGTACCTTCCTCGTATGTTTTTCCAGCGGTCTTTACACTCGGTTACTGAAACAAAAGTATAATTTCTAATGTAAATACGAGTTTATGCATCTTTTGTTAATAAACAGGTACATACTTACCATTTTCACTGAATTTATTTGATATTTTTTCCCATGCTTGATCTTGTGCACTTCTATTGCAGTAATCCGTCCTTTTATAGTCGTACAGAACTGCATACTGTTGCACGTCTTCACAGAACTCGTATTAAATAAATAACCATCCCGCATTTTACCAAATAGACAAAAAGAAGCAATATAAACTGCTGTTTGGTATATGGCATTTACCACTAGTGTAGGCCACTCGTGGCGTCGAAGTGACGTGACGTGGCGGTGGCGTGTCTTATCACGCGTGTGCCACGCCATTTCTATCTGTATTGCCCCATAAACGAACATGCAAGTGGCACATGCGTCTACCACGCCAGTCCCACGCCAATCCCATACGCCCGTTCTGTGTGAATTGCGCCTAACAATGAATAAAAGTGGCATATTAAGATGCACGAGAATGGGACTAAAACTGGATCTACACAAACATTAAAATCACATGATTACAACACGTGTTGTAATATACATATTAACTCCGCTGCAAGTATGGACTACTTCTTCACCTTTAAATTTTATTATTTTTAATTCTATAAAATAATTAATTCCATTTTACAATAAAAACACAAATTCATAAAAAAGGATGTACGCCAATAACACGGCAACATTCCATCTGAATTTCCCCTCGCGCGTTTCATGCGTCGTCCAGGACCGTTATCTGGGCGAACGGTATTGATTTTTCTTCATACATCTGATACATTTTTTCTTCTTAAGATACAAATCACTCTTATCCACACATTTCAAGAAGCCAGAGTCGCTTCGCTTTCTCCTGGATTGTGGATTTCTCTATTGTATATTTAACTGTAGACAAAGGTTTTTTTGTCAAAGCACACGGGTTAAAATCTCTTTATAGTAAAGATTGGTATACATTTTTTATAATTTCTTTGGCATCGGAACTTAAATGCCTTCTTCTAAAGGTGTTACTACAGGCTTACTATTAGAGCTCGCCCATGGTCGCTATATTTTTGAGATATAATGCCACAAAAAAATAACTGGCTTACAACAATAACCACTTAAGTTAACTTGTAAAGAACTTAATTAGAACTAAATTGTCACACTCAATTTATTGTTATTTATATTAAACCCTAAGTACTTACGTCTGTAAGTACTTAGTAAAGGTAGGTATAATACTTACAGACCTAACATTACAAGTTTTAATTCGGACTAAACTAAGGTATAAATATATACACAAATTTACATTTTTTGCATTACAATATTTTGCAATGCAGGTAAATATTAACTTTCGATTACGACTCTGACGACAAATATGATAATGTTGGGTCTTTTTATGTCCCACAAGATCAATAGTATATCTTTGAGTAAACTATACACTTGTCACATTTCTTTTGAAAGTCAAGAAGTTCTCTATAGTAATCCGATATAAATTACCACAACGAAGACAGTCACGCTCTAACACACAGAAAAAACAACCTCTATCTCGAGTAGAATCTTCTTCACCCTCTCTTTTTTTTTCTAGACGTTTTAAAAGAATTCGTCCTAATAATGACCCCCGAAGCAATGCAAATCCTAGTTCCTCTGCTGTCCCATTGCCATTCGGCCTTCCAGGACAGCCAGGACGCGGTACCGTTGGGGCCCTACTTCCCCAGAAGAGGCCACTCGTTACCGATCGTCACCGGAAAGGGCGGAGCCCGTCCTTTACGGCCTATGGTCCAGATGACCGTGCCCCAAAATCAGTTGGAATGCAGCAGGGTAATATAAAATTAGCTCCCATATGTCTATTTTAACGAAACCGTTAAAAATGAATTTCTTGGTAAATTGAGAATATTTTTTAGGGTATAGATCCTGAATACGATAAGGCCCTGGACAAGTTTTACACGCCCTATCACGATTTCATCGACACGATGTTTCGTTTGGCGGTAAATAACGAATCGGTACAGGAGGTGTTGATCAATTTAAGCGCGGTAGTCGGATACGAGGCTGTTCCTTTACATTCCACTTATTTTCCTAAATTGTGGTTAGATATACTAAAAGCTCAAGTAAGAAACAAAGTACAATTTCTTGGTTTATGTTACTAATAATTGTTATTGTTACCAGCATGTAGATAGGAAATATATTAACATGCTCACTTCTTGCAACTATTTTGTGGATTACGTGGAGGCGATCCTGCTGGATGAACGACTTTGCTTGACCGTCGATGCGATTTATGAGTTTTTGATGGCGTTTTTCCCCAAGGTGAGATACAGTTTCATATTGATTAAATTACGTATTATACAAATATCAAAGTCTTTTTAATTTTTTTTTTCTACGACTGTTTAATAAAAGGCTTATTATTTACGCATTTTGCATAGATAATAATACCTATTGCTCACGGCTTTGGTTCTCATGGTAATTTTGTTTTTTATTAAAAAAAAATGGCGGGAAACCAAACAGAAATATTCTAAGTTGTGATGAATACATTCTAAAGTGCCATGGCTGTTAAAATATTATACAGTTAGATGTTGAGGCGTTGCTATACAACTTCACAAGTTATAGGGAAAAGGTCCCTATATTGGACCACCTAACAAAATACATCTGTAAAATGAAATTTTGTGAACCAAATTATAACAAAAAAATTGTACATAACTTTAGGTCTGTTATAAATGTATAGAGCTTACAAAACAGGCTAAAACCTGTTCCTGTGGTTAGCAAAAAAAAACAAATCAAAATAGAGTCATTGGTCCAATTTAGGATACTGGTTTCCTATTTTAAACCGCAAGTTCCCTAAATTGGACCATGTCTATTTTTTTTTTAATTTTTAATGAAAAAACGTTTATTAAACTAGTCAAATACAGTACAAAACTAAATGTAATTCTGAGATTAATTTACTAATATACATATAAGCCTAAAATATTGGGTATATAAAAGAAAAAAATCAGTCACTGTCAGACTCGCAATTTATACATTCATAGAACTCAGTATTGCGACCAGTGGTGCACTTTAAGTGTGCCCACTTCTTGCACAAAACACAGCGTATCCACTCTTCCCCTGAACCAGATTGCAAAAATGGAAATAGGCAAACGAGGCAAAGGCACTCTTCGTCTTCCGATTCCGATTCACTTGATGACTTTTGCGGCAAACGGCGTTTTCCCTTATCAGATTTAGATGCAGGGGACTGTCCCTTGAAGGTCGGCTTTGAAGAAGAAAATACCTTTTTAACGGTTTGAGGAGGTGCCAGTTTCTTATGTTGTTTTTCTTCAAGGGCATCCTTGTAGGGGCTACTAGTTATTATTATCGTAGAACTGGAAGCTGCTGTGCGTGATTTTCGCTTTAAAATTGGTAGAGGAGATATTTCAATAGATTTTCTTTTTTGGGGCGATGGCTTGGAGCATGCGAGCTCTACCGATATATCTGAGGATGTGGAAGCATGTTGGGATAGGCTGTTGTTAGTAGAAGTACTCTGGGACATTTCGTTTACTGAAAAGGTAATATTGTCTTTTGGCGCATTTGTAGGCTCGATGTTCACATTGGAAAGGCAAACGAAATCACTGTCATCAAACACATTTTGATCTAAAGGCCATATGGCGCATTTCGCAAGTCCGCTTATAGCATTTCCCACTGATGCAGCTTTTGCATATGCTTCTCCCAGTAATCTTAATACCTGAAATTGCGTAATATTTTGGGTAGGGTGCGCACGAAGCCATTTATCTGCTGCTTGATTGTAATATGAACTAAGAAGGTTAAAGAATGAGACGTCACAGGGTTGCAACCTGTGGGTAGTGTGTGCTGGTAGTGACAACATGATGATTCCATTATCCCTTGCTAAAGTTATGGCTTCTACATTTTTTGTATGGGGGGTATGTCCATCCATTATCAAAAGTACTTTCTTATTTTTAGATGGCTTCGCAAAATTAATGAAATGCCTTAGCCATTTTGCGAATAATTCACTCGTTATCCAGCCCGATTCTGAGCAAGCAAATTCTGTTTCTGGAGGTGCGCCTTCTTTGAGTTCATCTTTGAATCTTATTCGCTTGAATATAAGCATCGGTGGGACGTACATACCAGCAGCATTAATGCAGCAAACACATGTCGTGTTTACTCCACGTTCTCCGCTTGTAAGAGATCCTATTTGATGCTAATTTTTTGCGGTCTCTGGACTGTAGAAAGGCCGGTGTCATCGACATTATATATCTCCGACGGACCAAACTTATGTTTATCGTAAAGAGCAGTGAGGCAATTAAAAAAAGCTTCAACTTTTTCCTTGCTGAACCCTACAGCCCTCGCAGCTGAAGTTGCCTCCGGCTGGCGAAGCGATATCTTTGTGTCTAGACATAAAACAATAATACCACTTTTTGCCCGCTCGTCTATTTTTAAACCTGTGCGGAATTCCATTCGCTTCGGCGATATCGTATGCGAGTTTCCTTAAATCACTACGAGTGATTCCAAACAGACTTCTCTCAAGCTCTAGAACATGCTTTACTATCTCTTCCTCAATTTCTGGTGGAAGATCTGCGGCTCGTCCAAATTTTTTTTCACTTCCATGAACATGTTTGTTTTTGTCGTCAATTCTGCGTTTTAAAGTTGCCTTCGGTATTTTATACCTTCTAGCTATTTCGTTTAAACCTATACCTCCATTTTGATGGGCAATTAAGGCTTGTTTCATATCTTCCTCGTTCCATTTTCCACATTTTTCACGTTGTGACATATTTACCTTGAAGAAAAAAAAAGTTGCTTAATTTGGACCGGTCCAAAATAATAATTTTTAAGTGGTTCAATTTAAGATACTATAACCTCACTTTAAAATAGTCGTTTTTAAAACGGTTTTGTTGTAAAAAACAAGTAAACTATTAGGCGAAATAATAGGTGACAACGTTACTCACCAGTAAAAAAATAAAGCCCTAAGAAGCTAACAGCAAAATTACATCAGCCAGCACGAAAACATAACACATGTTATTTCCCGAATTATCCGAACTGTACAGATCTCTTGTTTCGGGCTGCGGCTAGCAAATATATAAGCTATATCTACCGGCCAACAAATGGCGCCTGGCACAGTTTTTATTCGAATAAAGGCCATGGTCTAATTTAAGAGCCGGTCCAAAATAGGGACCTCTCCCCTACTCTTTATACACATCATTAGAGCATTTATTTATTTTATTTATCAAAGAAAATAAAAATATCAGTATAACGTCAATTTATCGCCTACATCCAACGTATGTGAATAGTTCTGTGGCTGAACTTTGATTATTAAACACAGAACTGTAAAATGATTAA
The DNA here is from genome assembly GCF_022605725.1 of Anthonomus grandis grandis. Taxonomy (NCBI): domain Eukaryota; kingdom Metazoa; phylum Arthropoda; class Insecta; order Coleoptera; family Curculionidae; genus Anthonomus; species Anthonomus grandis. The sequence goes on from NC_065547.1 coordinate 8,899,942, forward strand.
ATTATCTTGGAAGATTAACTTAAACCAACAATCCAATTACCCAGGATTATTTAGACACATTGTATGTAAGCCGATTTTAAGCGTGGAATGGTTCTTCTGCGATTCTAGTTTTAACCAAAATAGGGGAAAACGTTACAAATCAGCTGTTTGGCGTTTGGTATTTATCATTTATTACCCGGTTTTGGACTTGGGTTAAACTTTCGGTTATACAGTCCAGAAGGCTATGCTTAGATTGTAGAAAAATGATTGAGAATTGCGATATGATGTGCGCCCTTTATAAATTCAGAAAAATAAATACCAATTAGTTTTAAATTCAAAGAGAACAAGTAGTAACACGTTACTTAGTAAAAAAAAGTTAAATTAAAGGAAAGAAAATTTAAAATTAATTCTAGCAATAAGGCTTTACCCATGCAAATTTACATGGCCATTATACATAATTTATTTTAGATCCAATAAAAGCATTTTTTTTCGAAAGAAAAAAGTGGCTAAGGCTCTGTAAAATCGACTTAATTTTTTAATCAAACAGAAAAGAAAAAGCAGAAACATAAATTCTTCAATTCCTAATAATTCATTTCAGCGACTGTTTCTTTAAATCAGAATTTTTAAGTGGTGGGTGGCGGAACAATACGTCACACTTACCGGTTAACCAAAAGAGTAACCGCGGTTCTTACCAATTCAACGCTGAAAATCGGCTATATGTTTGGATTTCAATCACTCGTATTTTATTTATTAAAAGTACAAAGGTCACAGAGTCAAAACGTCCCAAATAGTACTATAAAAAAATTGTGTTTCTAAAATCGATCTATACTAGAATTTTTAACAAGTATTTTGGACCTGGTTAAGTAAAAACTTAATTAATTTAAATCAGAAAAAAAAGTTAGAAGGCCAGACTGTAGCAAATAGGCTGCTCCAACATAGTGAAATGAAGGGACTATTTCTAATTCAAAGACTGTACCATTCAAGCATTATTTGCTATTGTTTATAATTTGTGTATGTGTTAAGTAACTCTGTAAGTTTTTTACAATTTTAGTCTGTACTTTTTGATGTCATCTGTAAGAAAAAAAAATGTTTTTGAACTGTTTGCAATATATTTTAAAGTCTGATGATGGCAAGAACACTCCACTTCAAAATGGACTTTTTCCTTAATATTTTAATTTAAAAAAACTAATGTTTTATTTAAATTATATGCAAATTTGTTGGTTCCATGTAATTTTTTCAATACTTTACTATTCCTCACTAGCAGGATTACAAACATCATCCTCATGTGTAATAGCTGTTATATGCCCATTAAATATTATACTATTTTTTTAAATATTTAGTTTAATGAAGCAGTTGATTTTTTTGTACTTTTAAGGTCTCTGCCCACGTTTTAAGCGAACAAACTCTGCGAATGGTCGAATCAATGGTAGAATCCCTAAAAGAGTCCGTAAACTCCTCGGACATCTTAAAATGCCCTAAAAGACTAGCAGGAGACATAAGGGCCTTAGGTCTAGTATACAAAACCCCTCAGGGTAAACCCCCAGCTAGTTTAAAGGACACTATAAAAACCTTACTGGATAAAGTGAAGTCGGAAATAGGAAAACTGAATATAGAACCCGACATTCAACCTCCAGATGAGAAACCTTCGACGTCCAAAGACTCACCTAAAGAAGATTCACCTGCGGAGGTGAAAAAAGACAACGAAACCTCCACCTCTGAGGGCGGCACCTCCGAGGAGGGCAACAAAGACACGAAGCGAATAACCGGCAATATCCCTCTGGATAATTTGAAATTGCTTGAGAGCAGTTTAAGTGATTTGATGTCGGTGTTGCAATTAGAAAAATGTGATAGCGGAAATAATAGCAAGCGCAGTTAGTGTCGGTTTATTAGCGTGCGCGTGTTCGAGAACGCCTCGTTTTAGCTGAAATATAACAATAAACTGATAAAACGGGTCTTGATATTATCGTTTTTCAATTATCGATCGAACGCTTAATATTAGGTTAGGGTTTAACTCACACCTTATAGAATCTAGTAAGTGACCATCACAATTTAACAAAAAAAATTATAATAAATGAATCAAAATAGTAGTAATTTTTAATTTGCCGCGCTTAATAATTGTAAGGGCCGCGCTTCAACGTCTCAGTGTGTTATATGAATATTGTGTAATTTTAACCGACTTGCCTACCCCCCTCCCCTCTCTCCCGTTTCCCACACTAACCAAATTGTACTTTAGTTGTAAGTAAAGCAGGGTTTTCTTAACTTATATTCATTGTTAAATTTTTTCATTAAAAATGTGTATATAAATTACGTTATCGCGTAACTTATTGGGTGAACAGAGTTAGTTTTTTTTGTTTTTATTTCCTCAAAAGACTGTTTAAAAAGTAATAAAAGTATTTCTTTCTATTGTTTGTTTTATTTTACAAAACTATAATAGTACAAAACGTGTAAATTAAAAGGCTAAAAAACGCTTGGCTTAGTGAATAATTAAATATAATACTTATAATAATAAAAGGTATAAATTAAGTAAGTACCTTGATTTAATCGATTTTATAGGCCGGTGGGGTTTCAAAGCGTCTTTTTCTCGCCGATCTGGATATTAACATAAAAAAAAATATATTAATAAAATAACATAGCAGCAAAAAAGTTAGTGGTCTATGGAGAAAGCTTAAAAATAAAAAGTGACCCAAAACAAAATTGAATCCATATTGGAACCAAAACGGTACAACTCTCCTGTCTGTCATACAGTCTTTTATCAGTAAATGACAATTTTTGTATCATTTAGTTATTTCAATGACAGAGCCAAATTATAAAAATGAAATAAAACATAGGTACAGACATACATAAGAAAGTGGGAACTATAAAGAATATAACAAACAATCAATGATATACAGTGTGGTGACTTTAACTGTAATAAATTCAGTTAAAACTAATCAAAATTTATCTCGCAAAATTCCTGAGACCCGTCGATTTTTGTTTATTTTTTTCACATTTCAAGATAGTTTTTGTATTTTTTCACCTACAGGGGGAGGCCCAAATTAACCCAAACTTTTTTTTTTCAAATGGAAAGCCACTTTTTTTTAACTTTCATTGAAAAGAGCCCTTTTTCCTGATTAAATTGCCCTATTTACTTTTGTGATTATCTAAAGGAGAAATACGAAAAAAAAAACCATTAAATTATTAAAAGTCGCGAAATATTTTGTGTAAATTTTTGGCGTGTTTGTTTATTTTATTGGTATTTTGGAGACATTTCCTGACATTGTTGTAGTGTCACTGTTAAAGTGAATTTCAACCAGTTGTTAAATAAGTTAACTTATATTGAAAAAATGCCTTATTTATCCGAATCCCACAAGATTGAAATCTTAATGATGATTGGTTATGGGGACAGAAGTCGTACTCAGCTAGAGCTTGTCTACTTATTCAGGCAGAAATATTCAGATTTGCCACCTATTAACCAAGGTACGGTTAGTAAAATCGAAAGCAGATTTCGAGAAGTTTTAGAGGGATGTTTCAAGACAAAAGTCTTCTAAAATCGATGAAAACACCCAATTAAATGTATTGTTGGCGATGGAAGAAAATCCGGTAACTGCAGCCAGAAGAGTAACTCGCGAAAACTGTATTCATCATAAATCTGTGCTAAAAATTTTAAAAAGTACAAACAAACGACCTTATAAAATGCAACCCGTTCAAGAGTTATTGGAAGACGATCCAGATCGCAGAGTTCAGTTCTGTGAATTAATGATAAACGCCATTGACGAAAATCGCATATCTTCGGAGTGGATCCTTTTTTCTGATGAGGCTACATTCACCCTAAATGGCCCTGTTAATAAGCCCTGTCGCTATTGATCTGACGAGAACCCACACTGGGTAAGAGAAACTAATACACAATATCCCCAGAAAACTAATGTTTGGGCTGGCATAATTGGCAGGCAAGTTATAGGTCCCATATTCTTCAATGATACTTTAACTGGGGAAAGATATCTAGAATTTCTTGAACATGAACTAGTTCCAGTCTTACGTGCCTTATATCCGAGTCAGTTCGATCCAGATTTGTATGATGAAAGAATCTGGATGCAACAAGATGGTGCTCCGCCACATTATGGCCGTAATGTATGCCAGTATTTAGATGACAATTTTTCAAACAGATGGATTGGTAGAAGGGGTGCAATCGAGTGGCCGGCACGTTCTCCCGATCTCACTCCACTTGATTTTTTTTCTGTGGGGACATTTGAAAAGTCAAATTTATATGAGCAAACCAGGAAACTTAGACGAACTCAAAGAACGTATTAGGCAAGAAATCCGACAAATATCTCCAGAAGTGTTAGAAAATGTCAGAAACGAATTTTATTATCGTCTTGGGCTTTGCCAACAAGTAAATGGTGCTCATTTTGAGCATCTTATACATTAAATGCAACTTTTAATAATTTAATGGTTTTTATTTTTTTTTTTCGTATTTCTCCTTTAGATAATCACAAAAGTAAATAGGGCAATTTAATCAAGAAAAAGGGCTCTTTTTAATGAGAGTTTAAAAAAAGTGGCTTTCCATTTGAAAAAAAAAAGTTGGGGTTAATTTGGACCCCCCCTGTAGGTGAAAAAATACAAAAACTATCTTGAAATGTGAAAAAAAATAAACAAAAATCGACGGGTCTCAGGAATTTTGCGAGATAAATTTTAACTGAATTTATTCCAGTTAAAGTCACCACACTGCATAAATAAACAAAATTATAGCAAACATAAACAAGCAAAAAATACCTTAGGAAGCATCCAAGTATTACGTAACGCACTTTTTAGAAATATTTGACCCTCTTGCGCGCCCTTGTAACCCGGCGTAACAAACAGGCAAACTCCCCCTTGGTACGTTACGTAATGCATAATTTTATTTTTTTCTTAATTTAGCTTTATAGTGTTTAATAGAGTAATTTTCGTTGAATCTTAGGCCGTCGTCCCACCAAAGATACACGACAGCGACGCCACATCTCCGCGATGTCGCCAGCGTGTATCTTTCGTGTCGAACCCATGTTTTAAAATCATTTTGTCCCCACCAACGCTGCGCCGAAGACACAGCGTGTCGCCTTCGTGTTGCCGGGAGACTGGACGTGTCAGTTGCGAAGCAAGATTCAAGTTGTGTGTGTTGGCGTTTTTTCTTCATTTATCGAAGTTTTGTTGTTTTGTTTATTATGGCACAGCAAAATGCTGAACTGGTTTTTAATGGATGTCTGTGCAGCTCCTTAGCAGCAACAAACATTTTTTTTTTAAATTTTTCTCAATAAAAGGATGCACACACCATTTTCTTTTTTTTTGCCATTTTTTTTTCTATTCCGCAAATACCAATACATTGCAACCACATCCTCGTCTTCACTCGATGACATTTTGAACTTAACTGAACAACTAAACGTAGGAAACACGAAACGCGTATCTTTGGTGGGGCCACTGCATGTCGTCTGAATGTGTCCAGGCGAAATCGTATCGCCTTCGCGTATCTTTGGTGGGACGACGGCCTTAAGTTATTTGTTTACTCAGTTCGATACTGATTAACTCAATGCATTTTTTTGAATTTTGGTTATAAATTTAGCATTCTTCGTTTTTAACAAAATTTGGATAATGTTTTTTTTTATATGGCAAAAGTATAAGCTTTTTTAGGCTTAGCATAATTTAATTTTTTATTTAAAATATTTATTGCCCAAACAGTTTTGTTTAAAAAAGGTACACTTCAAAAATCTTGCTGCCATTAACCTTTTCTGAAATATGTATTTATATTTAAAGTGTTCAATGCACTCAAAAAAATTACATTCATAAACTATTTCAATTCGATGGTTTGGTTCCAAATGTGGCTATCTTCAAAAATTGTATTTTTGAGCTATTTACATAGCCTTGTTTAAATAAGGATTTCTAATAGTTCCAAAAGAGGCTATATTGATAAATTTAAATTTGGCGCCAAAATTGGCAATTTGAAAAGTGTCTATCTCCTCTTCAAATTATTTTATGAGGTCCAAATATGTTTAAAATCACATAGCTACTTTTGGAACTGTGAAAACATATTTTTGTGAATTCCATATCTCTCCAAAATCACATAGCCTGTTTTGGAAATAATTATTTTAAGTAAAATTTTGGCGCGCTTTGCAGTTAGCTACTTGTTTGGACGTGTCAGCTGATTTAGAACGTTTCATTTACTAATTCGTTTTTTTAAGCGGCCTTCGTGTGTAAACTTTTTTCATGCAAAATGAGTCGAGGCAAAAAAATATTAATGATGCTGCCCAAACAACCATCTTTAGAAAATATTCCTGACGTCGGCGTCGCTGAAAATTTGGACACTACTGGTAACTTTTTTTACTATCTTTAACTTATTGTATTGTAATATCTTATTATTGTCTTTAGTAAATTGGTCTGTTCTTACCGATTTTTGGTTGTGAATAAATAAAAAAAGGCCGCATTTATTTATGTTTGCCAATTCTGCAATTACAATTATTAGATTAAATGCAAAACTCGTATTAGCCAGGAAGAAAGGATAAATATTTTTGGAATCTTGCAAATGTTGATAGGCAACGAGATTTCCTAAATAATTTGGTAGAGGTTATCGATTGTAAAAGAAGAACTACTGGCACTAACAACGTAAGAAGATCCAAATCTATGAAATTTTATCTGTGCATTAAGGATTCTAGAATAAATGTATGTAGAACAATGCTACTTAATACCCTTGGTGTTAAAAAGGGATTTCTGAATTTTGCCATTAAAAAACGTGTCCCAAATAGTAACACCACAGAAAAAGATAAGAGAGGCGGTTATGGTACCTCTAAAATATCAGAAGATGCAGTAAGTTTTTTAAAACAACATATTCAGAAATGTCCTACAGTCTCTTCTCATTACTGTAGAAAAGACTCAAAAAAAATGTACTTGAATCCAAAATTGAACCTAAAGCAGATGCACAGGTTACACCAAGAAGATTGTGCCAAAGAATGGAATGTTGAATGGAATGAATGAATGAATGAATGAATGGAATGTTTAAAGGAATCATTCTATCGCTATATTTTTAATTCTCATTTTAATCTATCATTCCATAAGCCTCGAAAGGATCAATGTCCAATATGTACAGCATATGAATCTGCTAACACGGAAATCAAAGTAAATTTGCTGCAAAACTATGAAGATCACATTAAAAATAAAGAAAGAGCCAGACAGGAAAAAAATTTGGATAAAGATGCAGCAAAGGAAAATCCTAAAGAAATACATTCCGCCAACTTTGATTTGCAACAAGTATTGTATGTGCCAACAGATCCCACTAACCCCATTCTTTTTTACAAGACGAAGTTAGCCACATACAATTTCACTATTTTTAACTGTGGAGATAATTCTGGAAAATGCTACATGTGGTCTGAAGTAGAAGGTTCACGTGGCCCATGCGAAATAGCATCTTGTTTATTCCACCACCCCAAAAGTCTTTCTACATCCATTCAAAATGTAATGCTTTTTAGTAACACATGTGGAGACCAAAATAAAAATCAATTTGTTGCCGCTATGTTTATTTATGCCGTGCAAGTTTTACCGATAGAGGTCATTGACCAAAAATTCCTGGTTTCAGGACACAGCCAAACGGAATGCGATTCAATGCACGCAAGAAAGGAAAAGGCATTCCCTTTTACAATGAAAATTAAAACAGATTTTGATGAAGATTTTCGCAGTATAATGATTCTTCCACACAGAGGAAGACGAGTGACAGTTGCTTCCATGGAAAAATGTCTCAAACCCTTACACGAGGAAAAGAGGAAAATTTCAGCATTAAAGCTGAAACATTTAAAAGAAATTTGCAATTCTGGAAGTGTCCCAGATGACTGCCGGCTCTTTTTTACAAGTTTGCTAAGTAGTGACGAAACCATTGATGAGGATGAAACGGTGGTTCCAGATGTAAATAACCCTGAGGGCGAAGACTTTTTCTTACAATAATGTTATTAATAATTATTTTTATCTTTCATTATTATGTTTAGAATTACTTCATAGCTGTTCGCATCACTACAACTTTGAGAAAGTTTTATGTGCCAAATATGGCTATCTGCATTTTTCCTGTTAAAATTAGTTATTATTTATGTTTTTCGAAAATCTGGGTCATTATAAGAATTTTTTTTAAATTTTATTCAAATAAAAAATATATAAATAAAAAGATGAGTTTTATTAACATGTGTTTTTTTATAGATTTGATTTGATACAGCCTATTAAACTTTATTTTGTGTTTCCTAAATATAAAGCATTTTGTAGAATGCTACATATGGAAACACACCATCCAATTGCTTTATTACACTTCGAATGAATAATAAAATACAGAAGATAAATTTACAATAAAAATTCTGAATATTTACCAGTAAATGATCGACATAACCTCCTTTGGTCTCAATACATTTTAAAATTTTTTTACTGAAAAATCGCCGAATCTTATAACATATTTTTACTATTAATTCTATGAATTTCCATATGCAAAAATCTAATGGGTTAAAGTCTGGTCGTCGGCTTCCATGTCATACAAAATAAATAACAATAAGTAACAGAACTAACAATAAGAATGGAATAAAAGGTAATAGATAATGTTACTAAATGTGTAAGTTTGAATTTTTATAACCACTCATCAAAGTAACTGTCAAGAACATAAATTCTTACAGTGACAATGACATTTATAATTCATCTTGTCAGGCACAGCCTACTTTAGCAAATATTTTAACCTGAAGTAGGAGAATAGAATTTTGTCTTGAGCGCATTGAAAACTTTAAAGCAAAACTTAAATTATTAAAAAAATTAAATTATGCCAAGCCTAAAAAAGTAACGAAGTTTTAAAAAAATCAAAATGTTGCTGGTTGTACCCTCTAAGACATAGTCTTAAAAAAGCTTAGTTTTAAAATTTGGCATATAAAAAAACTTATGGTCCAGATCTTGATAAAAACGAAGAATAAATGCTAAATTTATAGCCAAAATTCAAAAAAATCACATTAAGTTTATCACCCTATATCTATAGCTTATATTTCCAACACTGTATTTTTATTCCGTAATATAAGACATTTATTATTATTATTATTATTATATACAGGGTGATTGATGGTTGATGATACCTTAGACGTTTACGGAGAACTAAAATAAATTTTTTGAAAATTTGGCATCAAGGGTTTCAGCTAGTGATCTAACGATTAAAAATATTTTTAGCGATGCAGCGTTGCCGCTTATACCAAAAAGTAGTAGCAACTTTGTTATTTTTAATGGAATACTCTGTATAATATTTTATTTTCTGATCCGCTGTCGCTTTATGATTGTTTTTGTATAAGGTGTTCCTATACCTATTTTTAGTGGTTTTCGAGAAACTAATTATTTTCTTTATTTTTTGACCAAAACATAACTCCAAATAAATTTTGGCACTGGAACGCGCAGAAAATTGAAACTTTAAACGTAATTTACGGAAGTATTGTACATTAGTTTTCACTATAAAAATTTGTTCTACGTAGAACACGACGTTACGCATATTTTAAGATTTTTCTGGGAGAAAATTGCTATACTTTGAGGAAAATCTTCAAAAGTATATGAGACTTTGCCATAAATTCCCTAGTTTTTCGCCTAAAAAAATTTTAAATACTCAATACATCGCATTTTTCCCTAGGTCACGCTAAAGTATAGTAATTTCAAAGAATGAAAGCTAGCACGGAAAATTAAATAAAAATTAAAAGCAAGAGAATAGGTCTATCGGGATACTTCATAAGACGGGAAGTAGTACAAATAAAGATGGTACCTGCTGACACGTGTTTCTGCTTTTTGGCTTCTTCAGGGCAGGGCAACCAGAAAACCAAAGAAAAAAAGACATAGGAGTCACCAACCAGAGCAAACAACCAATTTGTGGAATCAGCTCTATTAACTCCGAGTTTGCAGAAGAAATACAGGATCCATGCCTACCTGCATGACTAGCTTTCATTCTCTGCAACTATATTGACTCGGGCTAAGGTTGCATCACACAGGTAGCTTGTGGATGCTATTTTTTTTCTGCAAAACCGGAGTTAATGGAGCTGATTACACAAATTGGTCGTTTGCTCCTGTTCATGATCCCTGTTTTTTTTTTAACTTTTTCCTTCGGTTTTCTGGTCGCCCTGTCCTGAAGAGGCCAAAAAACAGAAACACGTGTCGTCAAATACCATCTTTACTTGTTTTGTTTCTCGTCTTACGGAGTATGCCGTAAGTCGACTTATTCTTTTAAAGTATAGTAATTTTCAATAACTTTTAATTTAGAGTGTGCCGAAATTATAAAATTAATTATGCTACAAAAGTTAAACCTCCCTCATGATGTGCTTTATGGTATTGGGTAAACCATAAAGCACACCCAAGGGCCTGCGCTTACGGTTTAGCCAGAAAATCAAATTGAATGTTAAAACGACAATAGAAGATACACCTGTTCGTTTCTAAGATTTCCTCATAGACCACTAACGATGAACAAAAAACAAGAGCTGCATGGATTCTTTAAAATTGTAAATACAAAATTCACTATACTAAATGCTCTTACCTGGCCCTGCTAGGAGTAAAGAACCGACCGTTGGGGCGCAACAGAGAATCCGTGCTGGGCGTCTGTTGCATCCGACTTCCCTGCTGCTGCTGATTGGCCACATTGACGAACGTCAGCCAATAATCCGCAGGTAAACGTATCAGTTGCTCCACCACAGCAATTTGCAATCTCAATTCCGTTAGCAAACTATCAGGGTTCGGATTATCCGATGAAAACCCAACCAGGGTCGGACCAAACACTTTGGCCAAATTTTCAATCGGCATTTTACACTCGGGAGATTCTGCGACTCTAAAATTAATTGCAATATAGGTTTGTTTTTTTTTTTGGTGGCCAGAGAAAGGGCTTACTTTTGTAAATGTAAAACCAGATAAGCCAAAGTGTCGCGGTTCGGCTGGGGCAGTGCCGAAATGCATTGATAGATGGATGGCAAGACGTCTATGGGATCTTTTGCTTCTACTGCGGCTACGAAATCTGGCCATAGGGCGTACGTTGTTAAGGGTTCCGCTAATGATCGGATAAAATCTTTTACTACACCGCAAAGGGTGTGAACATCCGTTTGGCTTATTGACGGCGCGCCTCGACCTTTGAGGAATTTTTCCTGGATTAAAAAAAAAAAAATTTGAAATTTGCATATAAATCAAATCAAATATTTATTAATAGATTAAACAGTATGTGTTTGTACAAGTCAAAATGTAAGTTTAATGGCTAGAAATATGTATAAAACAGTAGGAGTCTTATAACACATTAAAAACTATACACACTTCATATAAATAATAAATAATGGCTTTATTTGTACTTTTCAGTAGTGCACATAGGCGAAGTCTAGCCAAAGGCTAATCTACTTAACCTATTTTAACAAATGTAAGCAAAATCATTTTAGATAGCTCAACAGAAAGAACAATTAACATTAATGGTAACACTAGTAATATAAAACTAAACAGACATACACCCATTGGTCCATAAAAATCAAAAATTATAAAATAAGAAATACCTACAGACAATTTAGCTGTCCTGTTTTGTTAAAAAATGCAGCTTTTGCTTTTTTTGAAACCCGCTACTGACATCTCTTTTATAAGGTTCGAAACAAGGTCATTGTAAGTTGCCACAGCATTATACAGAAAACTAGGACGAAAGAAGGCTGTTCAATATCTAAGAATTGACAACTTATTTATAAATCTTAGATTTGCTTCATGTAAATTCTTTAAAAAAGTAAGTTTTTCGCGGAGATAGGGAGGATTAGATGAAGCTAGCAGTCTATGCACAAAAACCGCCAATTGCAAAGAGAATAGATTTTCTACGCGCAGCCAATCAAGTTCACATATCCTTACAGAGACTCTATCATACCTTCTCAGGCGAGAAATAAATCTGCAGCATTGATTTTGCAGCTTTTGCAAACGGTACGCAGTGATTTTGTCTAAACATGGAAAATAAACAATATTGCAGTAATTCATAATAGGTAATATTAAAGATTCACACAGTTTTTTCATTAATTTAAAATTATTTATATTTCTGTTTGCATACAATGGCGTTAAAGAATAATATGGCTTTTTAATGACATTAGAAACGTGTAACTTAAAGCGCAATTCATCACCTAAAAGCAATCCAAGATTTTTTGCACATTTATGCGTATTCTCCACCGCGTATGCGAACTTTTTCGCATGCGGTGTCTCGAATGAGTATATACCATTCGAATTTCAATGTTCGTGTGCGATTTTCAATTTGATTCTGCCACTTATTTTGTTTTGATTTTAAACTAGTTTTGCTTTTTTTTTTAAACTTGTGTGAGTTCGTTAAGTATTTTTGTAGTGTTTTTTTGAGTTTATTGAAAAAAAAACAACTATAATGAAATGGCAAGATTACACAATCTTGTGCAAAGAAACGTCGTCGATGCACTGAAGAGACTGAAACTCTGATAGAAGGAATAGGATGTACTCTTCATTTCTTAACCCATTTGAAATGTATTCAGATGCTCAAATTATTAAATTATATAGATTATAGATTAAGTAAGCCTATTACGATAGAATTGATGTGCTCTTTATATGCTCCAGGGAGACTGTGTAATCTGTCCGCTACTTTTATCATTTACTGCACAAGGCTTGTGCAGTTTTAGGTGAAAAATCTTGGGTGAGTTTGCCAGACTTTAATTCCGGGTGCCATAAATAAAATTAGTTCTTTCTTGCTCACTCGACACAAAACCGCTATAATCTTTATTTTTTGAATCCAACTTAAAAAAAAAATCAATTCTAAAAACCCGAAAGAAAGAACCGCCATGAAAAAACCCTTACAATTCCCTGATGTTTTTAAACTGAAATTTCAGGTTAGGCTAAAAAATCTTTATCGTCTTCATCGTGTTTGACATGGCCTCCAATAGCACACGATTTTGCTACATTGCCACTACATTTCATGTTCGTATGCGAATGAAATTTCTCGCATGGTTTCAAAAATACGTCCCCAGATCGTAAGCAGAGAGTTTTCTTTAATATTTCATGTTGCTCGGAATTTCTTTTGGTGTCCCACAGGGATCAGTCTTGGATCCTCTACTATTCTTAATGAACATTAACGATTTGCCTCGATTGAAGATTAGTGGACACTCCACGGTTTTTGCAGATGATCCAACAATACTTTCGCATGACAGGGATCCTCAAAGGTTGAATTGTGCAATTGTGCGCGATATGCAGTGTCTGGAGGAATGATGTAATTTCAATAGTCTCATGCTCAATATTTCTAAAACTAATATTCTGAACTTTAAGTGCGACTTAGGTGACATATCTTTGAACAATAAAACATTTTTCCATTTAAGTACTGCAAGTTCCTGGGCCTGTACATTGGTGATTCCTTAAAATTTGAAAACCACATAATTCAGTTAAACAGAAAACTCTCTTCTGGTTGCTATGCTCTTCGAATTATATCATTCAACCTGAGATTGACAGTGGCCCATATGGGATATTCCTCTCCAATTGAATCACATCTTCGTTATGGTATTCTATTCTGGGGGTCTTGTTGAAATGATAAAATTGTTTGTTAAGATTGATGAACTATTTATATTTCTTGATCACTTAATTTTCCTGGTATTGTAACTTTGGTTGAGCATTGGTTTGCAACCTCTTGAACCTTTGTATACGACAAATTATGTAGTAGTCATGGTTGTACTTTAATTATGGTGGAACTACCTTTATATAATAGATTTAAAAGTGAAAAAATTGACAGCTTTATTTTTTTTGTTACAGGACAAAGTGTTTGAATTTTCTGTTGTATTTATCGGTCACTTTTTGTTGAGTCAATTCTCAGCTGATTCAATAATATTATTAACAGGAGACTTCAATATTGATTACTCAAATAAATTAGATCCCAATGTGCAATCATTAACTAATTTGTTAAATTCTTTTAATTTGTTTATGCATATTGATGATCCCTACTAGATTCTCTACCCTTTCTTGTTCAGTTCTAGATTATGTATGTACGTCTTTTGATACTGAAAGTGTGAAATGCAATACGGTAAATGCTGGATTATCAGATCATGAAGCTCTTGTTGCATCATTGCCACTTGAACATTATGGTCAAGGTAAACTTCAAAAAAGGGTGGGTCGTATATTTTCCAAAAGAAATTTTGAAAGATTCAGTTTAATTTGTATCGAGAGCCATTGGGAAAATGGCCTAAGCTTTAATGATCTACTCCAGGAATTCCACAATACTCTATGTGTATTATTTAATGATTCTTTCCCATAACAGTTATGAAAAATAAAGAAAAAAAATTATATAAGACAGTATTTCTCTCAAAACGTACAGTTTATATCATTTTATAATAAATATCGGAAAATTTATAGGAAAGTCATTAAATCTGCCCAATATAATTACTATCAACAGAGTATTTTAAATTCAAAAAATAGATCAAAGGAGTCCTTGAGAACGTAGCCGATCGAGAGTTCTAGCCGTGACACTGGTTTCGTGGCGTCAAAATTGAAGCCGAGATTTGGTGGCGCACGCCGTACAGTGGAACGACTAAGTGGAGATACCGCGGGACCTAATATTTTACATTTTAGTGCGGGTATACACGATCCGGTTTCAACGGATGCGGTAGAAACGGATGCGTTTCTACCGCATAGGATATACGCGATACACACTGCGTTAAAAACGGATAGGTATTAAAAAAAATTCAAAAATTTGATTGCTTCGAGACTTTCATCGGGAAATAATGTTTTCATTGCAAGATTCTTCATCAAGAATTATTTGTGGTCTTGAAGCAAAAGATTTTTTGCGAGAGTCAGTATAACGTGAAAACATTGAAGGCATCCATATTTTGAAAGTGGTGTAGAAAAAAATCGACAAATTTCATACAAATATTCGGCAGTATCATAATAAGTTTGTTAATTATTACAGAATGTCTAAAAAATCATTTGGCGAATTGTTGACTGTGTTAAAACAAGATATATAATGTAATAATTTGGGTGAAAATAACTAAAAACGCGCGTTACAACCGGAACGTATATCGCGATACATTGAAGTACGTGTGTTGCCCAGGATGATCCGGTTATCCGGCGCGCGGTCTTGCCGCAGCAAGCTGCGGCGCTGATCCGTCGATCCGGCATTGACGCATCCATGTATCGTCTTCTATTAAAACCTATGTGTTGTCGTGACCATCCGGCGCCGGACCGTTTTCGCCGGACCGTTCATACCGGATCGTGTATACCCGGCCTTACAAGATAATATATTTTTTTTATTATTACGTATTTTTAGGTATATGATAAATGTTTTAAATATTTTTTATTATTTATTTTATTGGAAAAATATACATAAACGGTGTTTCAAATTCGTCTACCCTCAAAATACGAAAATGGATAATTTACCCCAAAGTTGCACATTATTTACTTGTAGAAGAATATGCCATATAAAAAATATATATATTATATTTTATGTAGTTTTGAAGATTATTGAAAAAAAAAATTTTTTCAAAAACTTATTCTTGACACTTTTGTGGGTTATCTTGGTTGCTATGGGAAAGTTTTTGCATTGCTGTATTACTTTTTCGTAAAAATGTTAATGCCGAAAACAAAATTAGGTAGGTATCTACGCCAAACTTTTGTTGCTTATTTAAAAAATCGAAAATTTGTATGATTCCAGAGATAATTAAAAAAAACCAAAAAAAAAAATTTTAAATCCATTTTAATTTTTTCTGAGCTTAAACAGGAATGCAGCAAGAGGTAGGCATCATTCTAAATAAAATTAAGATTGTAAAATGTAAGTTAAAAATAAAATTGTAAATTTACCCACCTAATTTAAATACCGAATTTTTATTCTTTTTAAAACTCAAAGCGAGTATCAAAATAGTTTGGCAGTTTAAAATTTTAAATGCGTAATCTTACTATAAACTACAATAATAACTGCAGTAAAATATTATTTCGAATCAACGCAAAATATGTGCCCCAGCGCGGAATTTTTGCCATCGCGATGCGGTCGTCGCCTCGCATGATTTCGGCTTCTGTTGTGAGGTATCGATGGAAGCGGGGATAAGTGTCCAGGCTAGAACTATCGAACGGCTACGCTTGAGAATAGTCAACAATCAAATTAAGAGTCAAAACCAACTCATCATCTCAGACTTCAATCCTTGATAAATGAGTTCTACTGCAATATTGGACATAACATGAATTATGATGCTTGCACTGATCATGTGGATTTTCGGGAATACTTGAATCATTTGTCTGTTTCGGATGCTTTCTTTTTTGCTCCGGTTTCATCATTAGAAATTCAGGAATTATTTGGACAAATTAAAAATAAAAATTCTTCTGGGTATGATGATATCTTATTGAGAGTGCTGTTAGCTCTCCCAGACATAGCTTTGGAGATTTTGGCCAAAGCTATTAATTATTCATTTTTAACAGGTACCTTTTCTTCTTGTTTAAAAAAAGCTTGTGTTATCCCTTTATACAAAGGCGAAGATGCAAATAATTCTTTGAGCTTTCAACCAATAGTAGAAGAGATTTCTACCAACTTTGTCAAAAATTGTGGAAAATCTTATTAAAAATAGGGTCCTTTCATTTTTAAATACGCACAACCTTATAAGTGTACAGCAGTTTGGCTTTCAGGCATCCCTAAGCACGACTGATGCTATTTTAAATTCTTTGGAAAAGTCATACCTTTGACTGCGTCAGTCATGGTATACTGTCGGAGTAAATTGGAGGCTTATGGATTCAGGGGAATGGTCTTGGAGTGCAGACTGTTAACTTTCAGGGCCAAAGCTCCAATGAAATGAAGACTAGCATAAGTGTCCCTCAAGGATCAGTTTTGGGACCTCTCTTATTCTTAATCTATGTTAATGATTTGCCTCATATTTTAATAAATGGCCATTGTACCATCTTTCCAGATGATACCACCATTCTGTGGCAAAATAAGAATTGTGAGCAGCTTAACGCAAATATTCGGTCGGATTTATGTAAGGTAAAAAGATGGTGTGATGCTAATAAGCTGTTCTTTAATATTTCTAAAACAAGTATGTGCATTTAATGATGTCTTTTTAAGTAATAATATAGTATTGTCTGCTAATGTGAGCAAATTTCTTGGGTTGTATATTGGTTCTGGGTTAAAATTTGAAAATCATATAAGCACATTATGTAATAAAACTCCCTCTGGCTGTTATGCTCTTCGTGCCATTATGAATAATTTAAACAGCTCAGTGGCTAGAACTTCATATTTTTCTTTAGTTGAATCCCATCTTCGTTATGGTATTTGTTTTTGCGGATCATGTTCTCAGTATGTCTTTAATAAGGTATTTATCTCGCAAAAGAGGGCTATTAGATGTTTATTTAGGGTCGGTCCTCGAGAGACTTATCCTCCCTTATTTGTTAGACACAAAATTCTTACTTTGTACTGTATTTTTATTTTGGAAACTTCACTCTCGGGTGAACTAAATATGGAGAATATAGGTTATAATACCCGGCATACCTCTTATATCAGATTGCCAATCCCCCGGTCTGAACAAGTAAAAAAATCAGTGGTGTACAATGGAAAGAAAATGTTCAATCATCTACCCTTATCCTTAGGCCAAAGTTGACAAAGCTTGGCATTTAGGCGCTCTACCAAAGCTTTTATGTTAAAAAAGGGCTACTATTATGGCCTCACAGAATATTTTTCTGAAGTATTTTAATACAAATTATTAAAATAGGTTTGCGCATCTTTCAAATTTAATTTTATTATCTTTATTTCAATGTATTCATGTATTATTTTTTTATAATGTATATTTTATGACCCTTCACTCTGGTGATGGTTTTACCTGTGTTTTTTTTATGACTGGCTATTTTTTGTTGTATATACTAACTGGAACAATTTTTGTAACACCTTTATTTTATTTTATTTTAGTTATAACTGTATTTCTTAAGCTTTGTTAACAACAATGCATATTTTGTTTTGAAATTAAAGCATATTTTAAATTCTAATACTTTTTTCACTCAATAGTCTTATTACAAAAACGGGCACTGCGTGCGATGTGCTGTGCTAAAATTCGACCCACTGTTCGTTAATCACTCTGTCCTAACATTGTATTGCATTCTTATTCTATTCTGCCCCACCTGTTGTTGTTTTGAAAGCGAAAATTTAAAGTAAAATATAGCAGATACAGGACTTGCAAAGATGCTTGACTCAATGAAGGAGCCACCCAAATTTTAAACAAATAAAACATTTAAACTTACCTTAAGTACTTTTACATCTTTTTCTGAAGCTGACACCCTGTATAACCCGAGTTCATTGAGCCCCCTCGATTCGATTTCATTGGTACAATGTACTATTAAGGCAGGCACCATTGGGGCACTGGTCGGCGTATAATCACTTATAACACTCTGCAAAAAGAAATGATAACAAAAAAAACCTTTAAAACGCATTTCAAATTTGCTTGCCATAACGTTTTTATTGCTCGGGGTGTTTCCAGTTGGTACACACGGAAGACGTAGCTGGTCTTTGCACTCGTAATGGCATAGTGACCTGCACTCTTTACACTTTAGGGCAGTTTTACCAAATCTAAATTTTAAATATTAAACGTTTGTGTTTGATTGCATTTTATAGTACTTACCTGATTCGTTTTTCGCAACAGACACACGAATCGGGCATAACCATGGTTTTTTGTTGGAGAGTGTGCTGCCGAAGGTCCGATTTGGTTTGTGTATTCCGACCGGGAGTTGACTGTTTTTCCCATGCCTCAAAGACTAAATGGGGCGGGGGTGCACTCGGGGCAGTTGATCCAATTCCATCATCCTAAAGGACAGTCGTTCTTCAGATACAATATTATTAATCTAATTATAGCATATTATAAAAACTGTAATTTCTATTTACACTTGATGTTCCGCGCTCATTTGAATTAGTCTCTTCTGTTCTGGGAATTGATTCGATGACAGATGTTGCCCTAATTGGTCCTTTTTTTGTTACTGTGACTGTGGTGGTTGCCCTGACAGTGTCTTGGGGTCCAACCTAACAGAAAAACCCCAATAAAACCATAAATGTCAAAAATATACTTTAATTTTTTTCATTTAAAATAAACACAATTGTTAAAGATAGTATAGAATCTCTCTTGAATTATGGTATAAAAATCTGGGGTGGTGCCAGCAGCACAACTTTATCCAACTTACTAATAACCCAAAAATATGTACTAAATGTTATAGAGTTTACTGTAAGGGTAGGGTGTACTAAGGTTATAGTGTTATAGGATAAGGATATAGGGTGAAGTGGCATAACTTATGCAACTACACCCTAAATTTTGTTTCCATTTTTCTTTAATAAACTACCGCATGAAATGAAAAGTTTGTTGGAAAAACTCTTTAAGTCTAAAATCAAAAGCTACATTCATAAAAAAGTTTTTAGTTAGTGTAAATAAATTTATAGCATGTGCCGCAAATAAGCCTGATTTCTCAGATTAAACTTAATATGTTCCTCTCAAATGAAAATGTGAGAAACAGAATTTAATTTTAGTGTTTTTAATTAGTTCATAAGTTTGTAATTAAGTGTATATGTTTTTTATGTAATCAGAAAGATTCCTTTCTTTGAATTTATTCATGGAAAGTGAGGCCCTGACAAGAAGAGAAGTCTCCTAAAGAAATATACTCAATGACATGAAAAATTATCCCTCTGCAAAATAACATCACAAGATCTCTTACAAATCAACATATTTGTTAAAACATTCTGAACTTCAGCTTGTCAGAGGATATTCTATTAGTGTATTGCTGTTTGAACTGTATAGAGAAAAAAAAAATTAGTCTAGTTAAACGGATCAGAAATAATCGCGAATTAATTTTGTACAAATTGTCTTTCATAAAATAAAGAGTTCTTTCTATACATGTTATATACAATGGTTAAAAATATTTTACTTTCAACTGTCTTTTTGTCAGAAAATTGTAGATTGTTGTGCAGACTTTTTTGAGTCTGTATATGACTTGGCAGTTGCTAATTCTTTTCTGGTAGCAACTGAAAATCTCAAATTTAATTGTAATCAACGCATCGGATATCTAAATTTACAGTAATGTAGTTTTAAAAAAGATGATTCATCTAAAGGTAGATAAAGATTCTAGTTCACATAACGTTCCACCTATATTTCTTGAAAATTGTAGCCCCATATTATCATATCCACTTTCTTACATTTAAGGTTACTCTCTCAAAAGTAATATATTTCCACAAATCTGAAAAACTGCCAATATCTATATATTATTTAAAGGAGAAGATCTCATATTACAAATTACAGGGCAATCTCCTAAATATTATGGCAAAAATATTTGAATCAATTTATTGTGAATGACGAATTGATGGCAACCTTTTACAAATACAATTTCAAAAAATCAGCATGGTTTTTATAAGACAATTTTTTCTAGCTATGTTGCTAATGCCTAATACCTTATAAGGTCCAGGTTTATGTAATTTATTTTGATTTTAAAAAAGCGTTTGATAAAGTCAACCACAATAACTTGTTACACAAATTAAGGTCCTATGGTGTAAGTGATCTATTATTATCTTGGTTCTGCAACAATTAAACTCAACGAAAACAAACTGTGAAAAAAGATGGCTATGAATCAAGAGAGATAGTAACTTATATCTGGTATACCCCAAGAATCGCATATGGTACCATTTTTTGTTGAGTTGCTTGCTAATGATATTCCCACTTGTTTTAAAAATTTAAAGTGTTTCAAAATGATATCCAATGCAAATACCTGCAATGAACTGCAGGTAGATATTTCCAAACTTCATACCAGTTACACTTCGCACAAAAAACACCAAATCAAAAAACCGTACAAAAAACCCAATAATGTTGAGGTAATAAGGGCGAAGTAAAAAATCTTGGTGTGTTGCTAAGTCCACTGATCATATGGATCATATAATTGGCAAAGCTTTTAAAATGTTGGGATTTCTTGTTAGATCTTGTAGGTATTTCAAAAATTTTCATGTTTTCAAAAATGTATATTTTTCCATGGTAAGTAGCCACTTGAATTACTGATTTTTAGTGTGGTCACCTCATTATCAAGTTCATAAAAAAAGAGTTCAACACAAATTTATAAACTTCCTTATGTATAAATTAGATATTGATAAATCAAGATCGACATAGATTGAACCTAATATATAAGTGACTGCACCATATAAATTTTAGGTATATTATAATTTTAATGTAGTCAGGATTATTTTATTCTATTGTTCGTATTTTCTGTATATTGAGCTATAAAACTTTAACTTTAGGTCAACTTTCATTCTACTACTTAAGGAAAACCATGTTTGTACCTTGCATACTTTCAAGTATTTTATGTTGTAGTCAAATATAGGGTGATAGTGTGTTATATGGTGTATATAATGTTGATCTGTTGTAATTGTGTAATAGCGTTATTACAGATGTATTGCAATAGATTAGTATCTTTTTTTTAAGTCAGTCTTGACAGGTCACTTGTGACTTAGGGAACTGCATGTATGTAAAGTGAACTCTGCATTTTTGTTTATTTTTAATAAATTTGGAGTTATCTAAAAGAAACATTTTTTATAGGAAGACCCATATTAAATCATTATCTACAGGTTAAATCTATACAGAAGAAGTTATTTAAATGATTGAAATTGAATTGAATTATTTAAAAAATTGAAAAACTATTCAAGTAGATTCTATGATTATATGTCCACTAGGAATCAGGAATCTTAAAATGTTTTAGATTTTTACACTCTCTCATTCCTCTAGGCTTCTTTACCCTCTGATCATTGTAATTGGTGTACTTAAGGTGTAAATTGTCATGTCTGTCTTGTCATCTGTTGTTGTGATCATGTATACTGGAATTTTATTCCTAATATTCTCATGGAAATCTGTGTCAGCTCAAAAAAAATTGTATTACCATGATTTCCCAGATAAAAACAATTGCTATATTATCAGCATTACAAATTAAACATCTTTCAACAATCATATTTAACTTATTATGTGCATGCATGCTGTTTCCTGTGGTATTTCAATTTCTATTTTTTTACCAATAGAAACAATTGGTTAATTCGTTTCCAGTTTGGATCCAAATAAAAAAATCCATCTTTATATAGGAAAAATTACATGTAACAAAACTTGACTGCAAGTCAGAATATGTAGACAAAACTTTTAATTATTGTAATGTCATGTATTGTCTGACAGTGTTGTATTCAAAACACTTTTTTTACATGAGTGTTTCTTTTAAAAAATAAATGACTTTTTGTAAATTAATAGATTAATGTTTCTGAATGACTTGTAGTACTTTTTTAATTAAGATATTATTTTAATAGGTATGTATTGTATTTATTGAACCTATGTAAGCAACATGTGATTTAGCACTCATAAAGAATTTGAATAATATTATATTGTTTATATTAAAAATCTGTTAAATACCAAAAAAATAATTGCAAATTTCATGTGGTAATTCTTTATAACCAAAATTATATAAGTTTTCTAAAAGCTGAAATTATTTATTTGAATTTAAGTTAACCAACACAAGTCAATAAAGCATACCTACATAGCATTGTTTATACTTCCACCATTGAGAAAACCAAATTGTTTTTTGCAATATTTAATTTTATTTCAAATCATTTATCAATCTACTTTGGATAGATTTCTCAAACAATTGTAAAAAATGATATCTACAGGGTGGTCCAATTTAAACATCATTAATATTAATACGCGATAGAGAATTTAAAAAGAAATAGACTTTCATTATAAAATTTTTCTCATAAATGTTTAATAACAAAGATACAGGGTGTTAAAGTTTAGAATAATAATTTTTTTATTTATCATAACTTTTAAACTACCAGCTCAATTTGAATTAAATTTCGCATGCAGGCTATTGTAGTGAATTGTCCGTTACTGAGGAAGCCAATTTTTACAAAAATTACTAGTGGAGTAACATACGGAGGGACTTGGTCCTTTTTTGCCTCAAATCTGTGAGGTGATAAAAATTTTTGTTTTAAGAAGTAAACTGTTAGATTCCTTATTTAATTCGAAAAAAAAGTTACTTTTACAAAATTTTGATTTAAGGCACTGTTTTTAAAATATCTTGGTTTAATTGTACAGAACTGCCAGTTAAAATGCTGCAAAAACTTTGAAAAAAAAAAGAAAATTAGGCTTGAATCTTAAATTAAACCAGTTAAATATAATAATGACTTATATTTAACTTTTTTACAAATTGAAGCCTGATTTCCTTTTTTTTATAAATTTTTGCAACATTTTAGCAGGTATTTCTGAACAATTAAATTAAGATATTTTAAAAACAGTGCCTTAAATTATAATTTTGCAATAGTAACTATTTTTTTCAAATTAAATGGAGAATCTAACAGTTGCCTTCTTATAAAAAAATATTTGATCATCTCGTAGATTTGAGGCAAAAAATGACTGTTGAAATATGACATATGTTACACCACTGACAATTTTTTTAAAAATTGGCATCATCAGTAATTGACAATTTACTACAATAACCTGCATGCGAAATTTAATTAAAATTGAGCTGGTCATTTAAAAGTTATGACAAATAAACAAATAATAATTCTTAACTTTAACACCCTGTATCTTTGTTATTAAACATTTCTGAAAAAATTTTTATTTTGAAAGTCTATTTTTTTTTAAATTCTCTATCACGTATTAAAATTAATGACTTTTAAACTGGACCACCCGGTATAGTTACATTACTTTTTCAATACCCGATATATGAGTTGGGGTAACTACTGATATTCTAACCATTGATTTTCATGATTATTCTTTTAATTTTTGATTGAGGTTTGAGAATTTGAACTTGAATATGATCCTTAATTTAATAATTTTCAACAACTAAAATAAATATATAAATACACTTATATAAATACCTCAAACATTTTGCTAGAAGATCTTCGCTTCTTTTGAGGAGGATCTAAGTCACCTGCTGCACTTGGCCTGTGCTTTTTCCAGCCTTTGCCTCCTTTCAAGGTGCGAGAGACATCCAGGTCATCTTCTGACCGGGATACACTGAAATCTGAAAGCATTGAACCTGAAAAAAAGGCTGATATCACAAAAAAAACAAGAGACAAGTCTAGAGGTATTTTACCAGTTGAATTTATTTCTTGTATGCAACTCAAGTTGTTATTTATATTAAAACCATTGGGCTCAGTGCTGTATCGAGTTCTATGAAGAAATGATAGTTTTTCTTTTGCCTCCTCTCCTATTCTTACCTTGTTATCTTTGAAAAGTAAATCTCTTACTTGCTCCAGTTGCTCTTCCTGCATTAAAAACCACAAATACATGGAAATTAATGTTTAAGTAGTTGTGTAAGGTAAAATATACATCCTAAGATACTTGTTTATTATTCATTTATGTGCGTATTTTGTACCAATGCATAGAAATTAATTATTAATCTTACTACTTACCAATTCCTCCTTTTCTTTTAACACTTTATGGGTATTCTTCTTCTCTTTATCCAAAATCACTCTAGCAGTTTTCAACCTCCTTTCAGTCTCAGCGCAGTCCTGAGTTTTTAAATCCAACATATTCCTCAACCTTTCGCACTCCTCGTGCATTTCACAATATTTGCCAAACAACTTCTTGGTCTCCTCAGCAAAATTTGTAAATGATTCCTCCAATTTGTTATCATGTTGATACTTCACTAGGCGAATTAAGTCATCAAACATCGCCACAACTGTAAGATCATCAGATGATCCTGTGTAAGCTGAAGAACCTTCTGAGGCGGTACTCTCTTCACTATCGGACTTTTCAGACATGGTCTGAGGTGTGTAGGATGGAGTGGCATGACGAGATTTCTGATATTTGTGGTGGCTTAAGGGGGTCTTGAATGGAGTATCACTCATTTTAGTTCATTGGCTATAAAGTATAATTGATATAATATCTGCTGAAGCATATCTTGTGTTTTTACTTCTTTGTTAAATGTTGTAGTGTAGTATACTCAAAATCTTATGGTGTATTTTTGAATGAATGTAAAGTTAGTTCTTTGTTTACATATCAATAAATAACATATTTTTTAAAAGGACGTCTCTTACCGTTATATCCTCCTATTCAGGTTAACGTATTCAGTTTAAAATAGGATGCACTTTAGAGAGATTGGCAGAAAATGGTAATTTTCACTAATATACGTTGTAATGTACTTGATTTCGACTTTAAATTTGAAAAAGCAACCGACATCCATTCAAACTTTAACGTTTAAAATGGCCGCTCAAATTGACATTGACACCTGTCATATTTTATAGGGCTGGTTTATATTAACGATATTAAATTCTATCTCAATATCGCAGCTCATAAAAGGAAAAAAACCTGATTTTATACTCTCTATGCATAAATTATTTTAAATCACTGCTACGATTATATGGTAGTTCAGCCGAAATTTTAAAATGCTGCTGACATCGGTACCGCTACAAACGATCGATAATAGTAATATAATTATTCATCACTAGATGGCGCCTTAAATGAAAATTTAAATTTTTTGGCACCAAATTCTGCATTTAGGATAATTTTTTTTTTTTTTTTGTAAAACCGAAAAATTTAAAATTTTTAAAGACAACAATCTTATATTTAATTTATTTACTACATCCTTTATAGACAGTCAGCACCAATAAAATAAAAGAACTAAAGCTAAAATCATAACCAACCCTAATAGGAGCGCACCCCACTTTTACGTTTTCTCGTCGTAACATGCATGTAGGTAGACACTTGTTCCAATGAATTTTGCGAATATGGACCTCTAGTGACTAATATTATTTAAATAGGTTCGCCCCCCTTCTGTGTTTAGCAGGTGGAGGAACGCCTTAAGAGTCCTACACCGTTCAATAAACCATCACATTTGTACTGAGACATTTCTGTACCTGAGAGCCAAACTGTATTCACAAAAAATAAATTTTACAGCAGTAGCAATTTTAAAGATCAAAACACAAAGCACCCCAAAAATAGCTACGCAATCAATATTTCTTCATCCGACAGACGAGAGTGAAGTTAATTCAGTAGGTTATAATAATAAACTAAAAGAAAAAAAAGCTCCAGGACTTGATAGTATTACCGCTAAAATACATTGAAAAATATAAATTACTTAATATTCAAGAAGCAATTTGGTGTCAATTCAATATATTATTTAACCTCAAATATATAAAAAAAACATTTGTTTCTTTCTTGATTTGACCAAAGCCTTTGATACGGTCGATCATAAAATTCTAATTAACAACCTTAATAATAATAATGGTATCAGAGGCCCTGCATTAAATCTTTTTAAATCATACCTCTCAGATAGATAACAAATCGTACAACAAATTGATGATTCTCAAAGCAGTACTAGAACTATTAGATATGAGATTCCGCAAGGTACAGTATTAGGTCCTTTACTGTTTACCATATGCATCAATGGTTTACTGCACTTAACAGGTGCAGGTGATGTTTCATCTTTTGCCGATAAATTTGAATGAGTCATGGGAAGAGGTCAAAGAAGTTACTGAACGAAAGCTTCTAATAACCAGCGATACACAGACGTTATTACTTATTTTGGACGGTTTATCGTGTCATTTCTAAAAACACATGGAAAATCATGAGCGTGAGTATTATGCGTACGCAAAATGATAGATCGGGAGGAGATTTTAAACGTGCATTCCGTTGGAGTATGGGGAGTACTGCTTACGTCGAGTTCTGTACCCACACTCCACACCATGTCAGGGTCTTTTAAAGTTACTACGTATTTCAAGTAGTTGCTATTTTAGATTTTTATTATGACTGATGTTTGTCACGCCACCAAAGAATTCTTAACAGAATTCATAGAGATCTATAGGTCTCATCCAGCATTGTGGAAAGTGAAATCAAGGAGTATGTGAATAGAAACTTAAAAAATTTGGGATATGATGCACTAGTGCAATTTTATCGCAAGGTCGATTCAAATGCTGATCGAGACCTTGTCTCTAAGAAAGTTCAATCGATGAGGGGTTCGTTTCGAAAAGAGCTTAAAAAATCTGAAAAATTTAAGAGAAGTGGCGCTTCTAGTGATAGTCAGTATGTGCCAAGTCTCTGGTATTTCGATTTATTAATGTTTACCCGAGAACATGAGTTACCTACAGAGAGTTTTGATACTATGGCGAACAGTCCGTCATCCTCCGAAGAGACCTCTGCTTTTGAGACCGGTGATAAACTTGAGGAAAACGCTACACAAAATAGTTAAATTTCTTCAGTTGAAGAACAACAACCACGTGCTGCTTCTAGAAAGGAGAAGGAAAATGGTGAAAGCAATAAAGTGGTTAGTATACATTTTATATTATTTCAGTTTTATTTATTGCTGACAATTTAGTGTCCACTCAAACTTTATATTTTATTTTTTTGTGTAAATATTCAAATTTAAACTATAAGTTATAGAATTGTTTAGGCTTTTCCCTACGTTAGCATGGTACTTCACCTTTTTCACTAAAGTAGGTAATATATTTATCGCGATTTGATTTTGCTGATAAATAATTACTCTGACGTACAGTTCTTAGACCAACAAGTTGTACTTCACTTTCTCGCCATTCGGCATTGTAATTTATTTCGTGAGAGGTTGCATTTACTGAATCCAACGCATTCCCATTAACATATGATCTTGCTTTTCTCTTTAGAAAGTTATGAAGTACACATATAGCCATTATAAAGTAACAAACTTTATGAACGGCAACGTTTATAGGCGTATGCAAAATTCAAAATCTGGCTGCAATCAAACCGAAAACATTCTCAACAACATTTCTTCCCCTTGATAATATGTAATTATATAATCGCCTTTCATAAGTAAGATCCCTTTGTGGAAATGGTTTAAAATATGGTCATGTAAAGCAAATGCTTCATCTCCTATAAACACGAAGTTTAAATTTGCAGTAATTTCCGTAATATGAGGCAAATTAAGTCTATCTGAAATTAAATGTCTGAAAAACGTCGTGTATCCTAGTACTCAACCATCTGATAGTCGACCATTTTTTCCAACATCAACATACAAGAACTCATATTCTGCGTTCACGATCGCCATTAACACAATACTATAAAAGTTCTTATAGTTACAATACAATGCGCCTGTATTTGGTGGCGGAAATATGCGAATGTGTTTTCCATCGATGGCGCCTCCACAGTTTGGTATCTGCCATTGTGAGTTAAAGCCTTCAGCAACGATTCTCCAATCGTCTTCACTTGACGGCATCTGAAATAAAAAAATCAATACGAAATTTATTTTCATTAAGTTACAGCAAAATTATTAAAATGTTGTTAAGTAGGTATTACTAGTATTTTTGAACCTTTTGGGTAAATAGCTTATTTAGAATTAATAAAACCAATCAATTAATTTTTTTTTAATTGTTGACGTTACAACTTTTATAAAACTGACTAAAACGTCTTCAACTTTTAGTTAGTCTTCTCACACGGCATGTTTTTCACCATACAATGATTTTTTTATTTTACAGATTTTCAAAACACCTGTCAAAAGAGCAAAGACGAAGGTGACACCACATGAGATGCAACAGCAAATATTTATGAAAAGTTGCACGGACGCATTGAAAAACTGTGATGAAGAATCAGAAAGTACAGCTTTCGGCAAATTTGTTGCCACAAAATATAGAAAGTTGAATGAGAGTCAACAGATGTACGCTGAATCCCTAATTACAAAAATATTACATAAAGCTGCTCTAAATCAATTAACTGAAGACACTAGTATTTTCAACCTTCAGTCTCAAAATCGAAATACTTTTTCTTCGACCAGTTTGCTATCATCAATAACATTTTCCCCAGCACTATCACCTGGAAGTCTGGAACATCAGGAGCAGCCACAAAATGCAGGACAGTTGGTGTCAGATTTTTCAACGTATTTTAACATGTAAAATAACTGATATAAGCTTGAATAAAAAAATATTCTAAACTTACCTTCAAGTAATCCTTATGTAATACTTCATATAGAGCCTTGCATGTTTCGGGTATGATGCGTCCTAAAGCTTGAACAGATATTCCTGTAGTGAATTTAAGATCTTCATAACTACTTCCAGTAGCAAGAAAACGAAGAGTCGTGGCAATAAGTCGTTCATCGGCAGGCATACTTTGTCTTATTGCAGTATCTTGTTTACTAAGATATGCTCGCATTAAACTCAGAAGTTCATCAAACGTATTGCTCTCCATCCTTAAGTAATTTTTAAAGTCGCCTGGATCATTATCTCTCAATTTTCGCAGAAACGACATGTGACTATATTTTTCTCGCTCAGCCAGCCATTTTTTTCTGCCATATACGTCGTTTTTTCTTTTTATTTTTCGTGGTTTCCATGGCCAGAACCGCACATACAACAATACAAATTTTTCTCTTTTTATTCATTTCACAGTAAGCAAACCACAAACATCGAAAATTAACTCGAACTACTCGAAGGCATACCGTAACTCGTCGCGCAACTAAATTTCACGTTGAAAATTTGTGCATGATCACATGCAGTTTCAAACGACACGATAAATGGCAGTTTTTGCCCACACACATACGATTTTTCCCTTGACACTGATGTACCAGGCGCAATCACATGCTAAATCATTTGGATACTTTTTCAAGTGTATGGTACTGAAGGTCTTTTTACCATGCCGTTCTTTCATGCATGATAACCGTCACATCTTAACACGCCACGATTTTTGAAACGAAAGAATGTATGTGTATGGCCGACTAATAATTAAAAATTGGTTTGATGCCAAATATTGCCAAATTTAGGCCAGAAAAAAAATATGCCAAATATAATGATGTAAAATTTGGCAGAGATAATATTTTTATAGGTGTTAACAATATAAAATATCTCGGGGTAGAAATTGATAAACACTTCGAAATGGGACATATCAGGTTGGCTCTCAGGTACAGATTTACTTCCTTAGGGTGGTTTTTTCCACTTGGGACTCTTAAGTATCGCCTCCCTCCCCCCTAAAATAACACCCTCGAAAACCGGGACTTACCACCCTGACGTCCACATCATCCCGGCCCTTGTTTTCAAAACGTAAAAGCTAGCGTGCGCCTGCGCCCCGTTTCCAGTCAATGAGTGACGGGCTTTTAGCGCTGCTCCGGCCGCTATAGTGCTGCGAGACCGAAATTGGCGGTCCCCCCACATATAGATATACACACACACGTTAATTTATTTATTTTTTTTGTTAATTTAATTATCATTGTGTCAGCAGTAAATCCGAGCGTATATGCACAGAGGTCAAGCGGGCCCATATAGTAGGATCCCGATTTTTTAAGCGGTGATGATCCTTCTGAATGGTGACAATAATTGGTGAGAGCGCGTCGAGTTTTATCGATATAATATTTGGTTGAAGTATTCTGTGGAAAAAGTGAGGATTTTCGCGATAATTATATCGGGGCCCTCGTTAAGATGTCCAGGTATATGGGGGAAAATGGTGCGGTAAAGGGTAGTTTTTAAAGGACTCTTCTTACGGATTCCTTTGTCTTTGCACTGGGACCTTAAGGGTGCGACTTATGACGACTTACTTTTATTAAACTGTATAGGTAAGTTGACCTTTGTAATAAATTCAGTAGTAAGCGGGCAATTGTTATGTAGTGCGGCACTTCCGGTTATACCACAATCAGATGGTACACTTTGTCGTTTTAAATGACAAAGTGTATTTTTTTAGTGTATTAGCCCTAGTAAATACTATCTCACACGCTCAAATATTGAAAAGATGAGGAAAATAGACTTATTCACGTATTTAGAAGAAATATGAATTTAAATCTTTAACGATACCCTTCGTTATATTTAATCTAATCTAACTTCAATAAATCTTAAATACAATCATTTGCTTGAGGTATAATAAATTTTTTTGTATACCCAGGAGATTTTATCTCTCTTTTTTTAAATATAAAAAAATTAAAATATCTTTTTTTTAATCTAGTTCCTAATTCAAAATTAATTTTAAAATATGTTTTTTAGAATTTGACGATTGTTTGACAAACGGTTTTCAAAAGTAACAAATATTTATTCAAATGTTACTTCTTTTAAAAATAAATTTTAATTTAATGATAGAAAATACATGAATAAAATATATTTAAAATTATCAATTTATTTTAAAAATGCAATGTTCTACCTCTTTTTTCAGCAAACGAGTCCATGTATTATTAAAATCAACCGAACAAGTAGCTATGCATTCATCTTCATTTAACATTATAAATGCACTTTCCATTAATTCACGTAATTTTGAAATTGGTTGCTAGAATTAAGGAAGCATTGTTTATCCTAAGTTTTATGTAGGATATATATTTAATAATTCTTTTTAGTAATGGTCTACAGGTTTCACCCATGTAAAATTTACCACAAGTACAAAGTATTTTATATATTACATTTTTATTAAATTCATTTTCATTGAAAGCTTTAGTTTTTAATAGATATCGTAATGTGTTTTGTGATTTTAAAATAGTTCTTATGTTACATTTTTTACCAACTCTTTTGATATTATCAGGAAAACTTGGAATAAATGGTAGAATAAAATTTGTGGTAAAAAGTGGTTGATTTAATTTGATACGTGGATTATTAAATTCTTTAAAGAAATTTGTCAAAAATTCGTTTGGATAATTGTTTTGTACTAAGACCTTTTTAATAAAATCTTTTTTAGTTGTTAAATATTGATTATTACATATAATATTGGCACGATCATATAAACTTTTACCATTCCTCTCTTTACCATTATTGTATGATTAGAATGAAAATTAACATATCTTTTAGTATTAATTTGTTTACAATAAATTCTAGTTTCAAAATTTTGTACATATTTTTTAATTAAAATATGAAGCTGAACATCAGCCTCCTTTTCGAGAGTAGATTTTATAGTAGATTCTTTAAAGTTAATGTAACTTAAAAAATTATTCAGAACTATTTCGTTATGGTGATATATTGAAAAAATATCATCAATATATCCCAACAATATTTTAGGTTTTTTATCCAATGTATTCAAAATTGTCCTTAAATATATTATTTAAAATTAGTGAAAGAGGAGAATTCATAGCCATACCAAAGTTTTGTTGATAAAATTCATTATTAGATTCATCAAAAGTTCTAAAATTATATAAACACTTGTGCGTTCTGCCGAATTATTATCATTATTTAATTTATTTTAAAAAATAATTCAAGTTTTGTCAACTGGAACATTATTAAAAAGACTTACAACGTCAAAAGAGTTACAGGGTGTTTTATAATTCCTATTAAAGATGGTTTTTTGTTAATATTTTCGAAACGCCTGCTCGTCATTTTTCGAAATGTTTCATATACTACTGGTACTAACTGATTTTATAACATTTTATGCTAAAATGTATACAGGGTCACTTAAAATTAGTGGTCAGCAAAAATAAAAATGTTATAACTTTTTTTCTGGTTACTTTTTAATTATTTGGATAGTAAAATTAAAAAAAAAACAAAATTTTTACATAAAAAGGCACTCTTGTCTTATTTCGATAGAAGTACCCGTTTTTGAAATAATCAGACATAGGGTCAAGTGGTGTAAAAATGAGACATTTTATAAAACTTTTAATTTTTAAATCATTTCCTTTTTGAAATAAATGTTCAAAAAATGATCATACTATGTAGATTTCGATGCTGAATAACATAGAAATGACAAATTCAAGGAAATCGTTATGGGTGTTAAGAAAAAAAAACGCCTGTCTCATATTTACCTGCCATTTTGGGCAAAAATGAGACAGGGGGTGGGTAAAAATGATACATGGCAATTTCAGGCATTTATGATGTTGTCCGTGGTATGGGGCAATTATGAGATACCCTGGTTGAAAAATGAAACAACATTTTGTACGATTTTTCTCAGATTTATTTAAAAAATGCAATAAAAACTAGAAAATAATAAAAAAAAAAATATATTTTTTTGGGTCATTTTTACCCCATACTAAAAACCTTTAATAAGAAATACATAAATATGTAAAAACAGTTCAATCAAACTCAAGTCGCAGTTTGAGAATAAAATAAAAATAAAAAACAGAAAATAAATTCTAGATAGGTACATCAAAAATATTACCTAAATAAATAAAAAAACTTCAAATACTCTGCATGTATTTATTGTTAAACGATTTAGTTAATATTATATTTATTTATAGCGATAGAAAACACAAATTTCTGTGAAACTCTGGCAGTACCTCCATGGGTTATTGGAGGAGGTAGTTTCATTACTACGTCATCCTTCATATTTCTCAGGTATTTGAGGAAATATGAATTTTTCCCCCTTTCGACGCAAATAAGACACAGAAAATTCGTCATCCCCAATAGATTCTACTAGCGCAACGTAATGCATTATTTTTGTTTTGGTACAAAACTTAATCAAAACATAGTCGCCAATATTTATGTCACTATTTGTATTAAATTCCTCGGCTGCCTAATTTTTTTCTTCCTCTTCTATGAGTTCGTCTAATGTCATATTTTCAATGTCGCTTTCTTCTTGGTAAGTTACACTGTCATCATCTGAAGAGGACTCGGCCACTTTTGTCACTTTTTTCTTTGGTTCTTTTTTCTTCTTTTGTGACACTTCTTTTTCCCTAATACTATCTAAATATTCGGCGCTAGTTAAAACAGCACAACTGGAATTAACTTTTCTCCTTCGCTTTATTTCAGGATTTGTTTTGTTTATCTTATTTAGCAAAATATTCTCGAATGAAGTGAACGAAGACGGTTGTGGCTCAACAATATTATCTTGAAATGTTTTAGTGTCATTAGTCTTGTTTGTTGTTTCTTTTTTAATTATTTTCTGTTCGCTATTGTTTACATTGTTTGCTACAACCTCATCATTTTCCTTTTCTTGGTTTAATTCAAACACATCTAATGGATTGGGGTTTTGAACACTTTCATTGTATTTTTGCAATTTAATTTTATTAAGACGGTCGACTGGAGATTTTTCCCTAGAGCAAGGATATATGCCAGTCGATTCAAACGACTTTTTTATTACAGCCTCTGTAATACCTTCATTCCATAACTCGCAGATCAAATCAGCAAATACGCTTTTGGTGAAACGTCTCTGATTTAATACGTCTGTGATATTATTTTGTATGGCAAGTTCAATGGTTCCCCTATCCAGATGTGAGACGTGACCATCCATTATAAGTAACAGCGGCCTTTCGGAAACTATTGAACAAAATTTGGAAAACCAACTATTAAAGACCGCAGTTGTCATCCAGCCTTTATTAGAGACAGCATAGCAGGTTCCTTCCAAATCGTTTGATCCCTTCCATGTGCTCCACAGGTTTTGTCCTTGATATATAATTAATGGCGGTAATAATACGCCGCTAGCAGGAATGCACGCCATGGTTGTAATATTTTCTTCACCAGATCCTTCTATGCTTCTATGAACTTTTTGGCCCAATGCTGCAACTCCTTTTATTCTACCTGGATCCATATTAAACCCTGTTTCATCCAAGTTAAATATGTGTGCAGGCTTGTCTTGCAAACCAAGTTGTTGGATTGTTTCACCCAGGCGATCATAGAAGGAATATGTTATAAAAGGGTCGCTGGTAGCTGTTCTCCTACACTTTTCTAGTTGTTCCATTTTCTTCTGGCTCAGTCGATTTCTTTTACAGAACGAACGAAACCAATCGTCACCAGGTTTGCCTTCCTTAAATGTGGTTTTTATATAGCATTTTCATTAACATATGTTTGCACAACTAACTGAATTTCTTGTTTGGATAAGGCGAATCCCCATTTAGCCATAATTTTAATTTTTTCTGTCAAATCTCTTTCTTGTTCATCGGATAGCGCTTGTTTTCGGCCACGTTTTGAAACATTTTTTTCGTGAATAGCCCGAAATAATTTTGATTTATTTTGGTAGACAACTTACCTTCCTTTACTAAGGTAAGCGCCTGTTTCAGATCGTCGTCTGTATAGGTTTTTGCCTTTGGAACGTAATTCCTAGGCATTCTGGCCTGGTCTTTAAGTAGGTATACCTAAAATTGCTATACAGGTTAACGTCTTATTTTTACCCCATGACTTATCTCATATTTACCCAAACAGTCGTCTCAAAATTACCCCAGCAAAAAAACACGTCCACACTCAATTACTTCTAGCAACCGACTACCCGGATTGTTCCCAGGTTCCCACAGCGCCGCGACACATCAGTCTTCACATTGCGATTACAACGGACGCGCAACAAAAGTTTGCGCGCCGATTTTAAAAGTTTTTGTCATGAAAATTGCATTATATTACGGTAGATTAAATAATTCATGTATAAATTAATATTATCGTTTGAATGAATGTGTCTTTAGGTTTTAGAATATTTAGACTTTATTACGTCCTTTTTTCGTCTCATTAAAATAATTTTTAGTGGCAAAAAATTGACTGTCTTATTTTTACCCAAAATCTTCTCATTTTTACACCACTTGACCCTAAATGTTTTGCAACCTACACTCATAAAGTATTTTTGATTACGTTTAATAAAATTAAACGGTATGTTACAAATCATCAGGTATAAACATTTTGTTGAAGACATAATCTTGCCCTACGTCTTATTGCGCGAGTAGCCCTTAAAATAGAAAATGGATTTTCTCTTATCTCATTAACCGCCCAATTAATCCTCTAAATTTTTTTTTCACGGGTATTCATTTCTACAGCATATACCTATTCGTTTAAATGACCATAAATAGTAATCTACTGAAGTTAGATCTGAAGATCGAGGAGGCCAAATTATAGAACCAATAAGTTGGTCCCCGATTAATCCCGCCCACAAATTTGTTGAAAACCTCCTCTGAAAGTTGGTACGCCGTATCGCTCTTGGATTATCATCTGCCCAAACATGCATATTATGCATATTAAACGAACCATTTCTAGTGAAGGTAGCTTCGTCAGTCCATAAAATTAAAGGGACTAAGTTTGGGCTGTTAATTATCCACAAAATTGGACCTTAGGGTCAAAGCGCAAATTCATCTGGTACCAACTCTTGAACTCTCTGGTAATAATAGGGAAGTAAGCCTTGGTAAGAAACCATTTTCCATTCTTCCTATCTAAAAAAATATTTTTTAATTTTTCTTATTGCCTATGCCGGCAGTATTTTTTTTTTTTTAATAATTACTATTGAGTGGAGGGTACGTGTGCCTCGTGACACTGTTCTGATGCTTGTTCCAGGATTTTGTTCGAAATAGTTTAAGACGTTTTCCAAGTTATGATTTGCTTGTGGCCTGCCTTGTCCATGAGCTCTTCGAAAACTTCCATTTCCACATAAGTTACGGTGGATGTTAACAAGAACTTGACGATCTGGAATTTGTCTGAGGGGAAATCTTCGGCGATCTACGGACAGCAGCTAACGAGCTGCCATTACACAAACCATTCACAAAATGCATATCGCCCAACTCTTGATTCGTAAATCTATCCATAGTTTTAAAGAAATAATTTACACAAAGAACTATTTAACTTTACCAACGTAAATGTAAAATAATAAAAATGCCAATCAAAACGTCAAACAAAATTCAAGTAATAAACAAATTGTTAACAAGCACTGCCAACTACTATTTTTTTTATTTTTTATTTTAATAGTTAACCTTTTTAATACCAAGTCATGATTTACTTAAAACTATTTTTCTTGAAACCGGAGGCTTCTAACGAAATAAGACAAGACTACCTTTTTTATGTAAAATGTTGGTTCTTTTTAATTTTACTATGCAAATAATTAAAAAGTAGCCAGAAAAAAAGTTATGACATTTTTATCTTTGCTGACCACTGATTTTAAACGACTCTGTATACATTTTAGCATAAAATATTATAAAATCAGTTAGTAGTAATAACAGTAGTATACAAATTTAAAAAAATAAGGACCAGGCCTTTCGAAAATATTAACAAAAAACCATCTTCAATAGGAATTATAAAACACCCTGTAACATGAAAACTATTCACTTTTTAAGATTCCTGTATGTGAAGTTTTTGTCTTATTTTTAGACAAAGATGCGGTTGGTAAAATATTGCGATGTAATTTCGGGACACCCTGTATAACCCGTCATTTCCGTGGTCATCAGACACTTCCGTTATCAATTCTTGATAACGGAAATGGTATAACGGAGGTGACGAAATCAGGTATATTTGTTAATATATACTAATATTATTTATAATAAGTTATTCAAAATTAGAAACCATTATAATTTCCCAGTAATAAAAGCAATAATTTCTGTTAATCGGATAAAAATAGAGTGTCTTATTTCACCGTTAACGTTATCCTGAGGCACTAGTACAAGACTTTTTTTTTTTTTTTAATTGAATCACGGACATTATGATAATTGCAAGAGACTTGACAAAAGTGTGAAAATAAAATAAAATAAAAAAAATCTTCAGTATATAATTATAGTAAAATAAAAACGTAACGTAAAGAATAATGCGTTTAATTAAATTTTATAGTATTCATACCATACCTTTTAAAAGTGAAACTGCTTGTATATTTGTCATGAGAGACAATAACGGAAATAACTTTTTTAAGGTTCAATTTAAAAAATGCAGAAAACAAGCTTAATAAAATATAGTTATTTTTAAATTGATAAATATAATGAGAGACTATTGCCTTTTATATGACCTTTATACATTACTGCATTTTTGGATTCTATGGGAAATTTTAATTAATAAAGGGATTCACTTGCTATATGTTCTTTTTTTCACGTTTAGATAGATCCTATTATCTACAGTTCCCACTTTCCTATCTTAACTCTTCAAGATTATCAGCTGACAGGTGGCACTGGTTTCCCTGTAAGTTTAGTAGTTTTCCCTCTATAATCCTCAAAAGTAAAAGAGAGCCGCCTTTTAATCTCTTAAACAGTACAATCAAAGCACAGCATATAAATGTAAAAATTGTATAATGTATATAAGATGTCCTATTTCAAATAACGTATACAGTCCACTCAATACTTTGAACTTACCCTAAAAATTCCATTATCTTTTGCTGAATGTTGTTGCGAGTTCGAGTGATTAATGCCTTCTTAGATTTCCTCTGGCTCTATTAAATTTCAACGGTACGCTATATAGAGCCTCTATGTCAGATGAAAAATGAGCGAGGGACTGTTTAAATTTGTCCCGCCTTACTGTATCGTATTAGGCAGCGTTCGGGTGGTTGCTGTCCCATTTATCAATGCCATTAAAAAAGGAAAAGTGATTCTTTTAAAACTTAATCGATACAAGACAATTTCAGTACTAGAGAGAGAGTGATAATAATATTCTCAAGATCTAAATTCTTGCTTCAGTTCGTTTTAGGGTTTGGCGGTAACACGCTACTGTCCAGATTCTACTAAATGGAAAATCTATTAAAGTGCCACCCACCCCTGTCTTCGATCTGAAACTCTTCGATATGGCTAATGGAAACCCATTCAATCACCAAAACTGGGTCAATCTTCAAGAGCCTTTTTTTATTTGTTTCGTTCTATCAACGGAATCGAATTTGTTATTTAAAAAAACTAACCAGTAAAACTGTATTAGTTTACGTTATTTAATACATTTCTGCAAATTAGTTACATGATACTTATTATACGTATATGAGTATCAGTGGGATTAAATTATGTACTTTTGTTGTGGTGTACCTCATCGTGTGTTCGCCAAATGTACAGAATTATATTTTTTTATTGGATATATTTTTACTTAGAAATTTTAAATTTATCAATAAATTATTTAGGTTGGCAACAAAAAATAGCTGGTTAACGTAAACGTTAAAACCCCTTCTTAAAACCGTTGTGCAAACTCATGCCAAAGCGTTTTTGCTCTAATTCGCATTAGCCGCTAATTCGCATTAATGTTACGTGTAAACGTAGTATATAATAGCTTGACGCTTATATGCAAATCTTGTATTATTCCAATCGTCATTGTTGGGTTTAAATTCAATTTTCCCGCTTGTCGACAATCAAATTTCAGCCCTTTCTAATTTACGATCGGGGCACACTGCCTATGATAATACTATTTGTTTGATATTACCCATTTTGCGAGGTTATTAACTAATGAGATCTTCAACCCCTCAGCTTATTGAATATTTACGTTTCTGTCACTCCTTCCATAAAGTAAATAGAACGATGTAAATACGCCAGGAAAATCATAATCTAGTCCCTGTAATGATACAAATATTGACATTTGATGGGTGTTTGTAGGGACTGTTTGTACCGGAATCATTTTTATACTTTTTTTTAGATTCAATACGGAAAATAAAAATTCAGAGATTGAAGGGACACAAAGTCAATGGCCTTAGATTAATTCAGTAATTAATTCAGTAATCTGAGACCATTGACTTTGTGTCCCTCCATTCTCTGAATTTTTATTATTAACTGGTCTCTTTGAGAACATTGGACTTAAATACAGAGTTTAACGTCAAAGTGTTTCCGCCTTTTATTCAAAATTTCCTCCGCTGACAGCTGTCATGTAGCTCTTATATGGGCAACTTGATGTTGACAACATAATTATGACGTTAAATATCAACCTGTTGACATTAGATCAGCTGTGAACTCTGAACAACGTCAGCTGTCAAAATAATTGTGTTGATAGTTAAATAAGGTCATCTTGCGAGGTTATTATAGTTCAGTTCAGAGATCTATTAGAATCTTTGATGTGCCGCGAATAGTCCGTGTGCCGGTGTTGCTTGTATTGTCACATGACATGCTTATTAAAATCGCAAAATTTTATGTGGAAAGAGTCATAAAGTAATATTCTAAGCGATATTTAATCATTCCTCTAAATAAATAAATGTTTTAAGCATTTTTGTAAGAATTTATACATTTGATTCCTAAAATTTGACTACATGCGCCCACGTACTATTTTGTTAGACGTCTGACCTCAATCACAGCCACTCAAGCGTGAAAAGTTGCACAGGTCCGGCCTTAAAATTTATTTGTATTTAAAACTTTATTATTCGGGATTTTTGGGTTTAGTTTTATTAAGTTAGAAATTCAGGATAGTTGATAGCAAGATTATATTTAATTTAACTATAGCATTTAAGTACGTAAAATCAGTTTAATCATCAGTAAAATCAGTTAACATTTTAATTTAATAAGTTTAGTTTTTAGCGCCATCAGTGGGATGTTTATAACAAGGGATGAGAGGATAGGTGGTACGAATTGCTTAGACCCTTTTATTCTGTGGATTAAGGCATTAAAGATTTACTTTTTGACACAAAAGGGTAAAATGTTTTGGTTTATCTTCAAATTTAATAATTTCCTTTTTTTGGGTATTGAGATTTATTTTTATTTGGTGGTTATTATTAACGTGGATATTGGCTGCCACATTCGATGTCCTTTATTATTGTTTTTTATTAATTAATACATATTATGATATATTATTATAATAATATACTCATGAAAACCCCCATCTCTATATTTAGTACCAACATCTTTGGATAAAAAGTAATTTTTGTAGTCAGAAAAGTGGAAGTATATATTTTTAAATAAACTTTTCCATTAAAAATCATCTAGCTGTCTATATCTTATGTGTTAAAGACGCAAGTTTTACTCATAAAAAAAACACACTTTGCACCCTGAATATAATATTTATTAATTTGTTTGCCTCATATTTAGTTATTGTGCATAATAGGAGAGATTAGATGAAAATTAACAAAAATAAATGCTTATACTAAAAACTAAAAATCTTATACAAAATCTTAAAATTACTCATTTGAATCTGGCCCAAAGAGTTAATACAATTTTCTAAACTCTGTTTTTCCTTTTTTTCTTTTGCAGTTTCTTCCATTAAGGAAGGAACCAGTTTCTTTGTTGCCGCTATGGATTCCAACTTCATCTCGCACAGTCGCACTGAAGCATTTGGATACTAAAACAGATTTAAAAAGTGTACACGAGTAGCAGAAATAATTTTTAAATTTAATTAATAATAAATTTACAATTTTTTTTTAAATAATTGCAAGTCAGATGTAAAATAGCCTTTTTTCTTCCAGTGAATTATGAAAGAAGTAGTCTTGCCTCTCTGGGACAGAACAAGTGTGGCAGTAACTGTAAAAAAATAATTAAACTGGTTTTATAGGGTCTCTATAAGACAAATCATGGACAAAAATCTGTAAAAAAAAATTTAAACTTGATTGGACTTTTTCCCAGAGAATGCAGAAAGAAGCAGTCTTTATTGTATCGCTGAAGGACAAACAGAGGCAGTAAGCTGTAAAACAAATTTTTAATTTGTTTGATTAATAAAAAAAGGGTTTTCTTACCATATGCAACAATAACTAGCTTAGCCACAGATCTTAAATTTCTGCATCAGATTCATCATTATCACAATTTATAATGAAACGGTCCCCTCCATTCGAAATAATCTGATTCAAATTACGATATTCCTCTTCATATCTTATAATTTTTTCCTCAGAATTTCTCCACTCTTCCTCTCCTTAATTCATAACTTGCTTCTTAATCAAATTTATAACTTTTTTATCAAATTTTGGATATTTATTTTTCCTGGGAATTCTCCTTTTTAGTTGAAAAAATCAACTCGATAGGATTAAATACACAATAATATGGAGGAAATCTGAGGACAGTATGACCATACTTTTTAGATACATACTGCTTTTCCCATGATTTGGTATTTACAACTTCCAACAATTGTTTCTTTGTATAAGATTCATCAAAATAGAGAT
Organism: Anthonomus grandis grandis; assembly: GCF_022605725.1. Taxonomy (NCBI): domain Eukaryota; kingdom Metazoa; phylum Arthropoda; class Insecta; order Coleoptera; family Curculionidae; genus Anthonomus; species Anthonomus grandis. Next base: position 8,941,431 of record NC_065547.1, read on the forward strand.
CATGTTTTAATAAAAATGTCTCAATTTCCAATTTATGTGAATATGTTTTTGGGATTTTTTCAGAAAGCCTTGAAAGGTATGATGCACTATCCATAACAATGACATTGGTTTCCTTTAAATTTGGAATTAATGATTTCTCAAACCAGGTTTCAAATATATCTGCATGCATGTTTCTATGATAGTCCACATTGCACTCTTCTATTTTTTTGCCACACAATTTCAGTCCATCTTTTACCTAACCTTCTTTTGAACCATAATGAATAATGATCATCCGTTTGGTCCAAACATCTTTTAGGACACATTTGTTAGAACTATCAGTCCAACCCTTTTTTGCCTTGTCAAGTGTATCATACCAGGTTTCATCTAAATAATATATGGATCTTTCTTCCTCCCGAAATTTTTAAATATTTTCCAAATATTCTATACACCACCTGACAATTCGAGTACTTTCCATTACAGCAGCCCTTTTGTTAACCATCTTAAACTTAAATCCAAGTTTTATTAGGTATCTTTGCAAGGTTGAGACTGCGAAATGTTTGTCCCTTGCTGATAAGGTGTCCTTAACCATCTCTATAGTTGGAACCTCATTGTTTTTGTATTTAGAATACACAACTTCCCTTAGTAATTTTGCAATATCCATGTCAAGTCCCTTTGATTGTCCTGCATCTTTCCTTTTTTTTTCTGTCTTTAATCCCTTTTTTTACAAAATAGCATATTGTACTATACGGAACCCCTGTTAAAACGCTGTTTTTTCCAAAGCACTACAATCATTTGTGATTTGAGGATCATTCCGTAGATTGATATAGACATTTAGACTATAGACACTTAAACAAATTTGTTTGGCGTCTGTACTTAAACAATTACGTTTTAAAACCCCTTGATTCTCCCCTGTAGCTTATACTTCCCTGGCTTCTTCCTTTGCTTCCTCAACACTAGAAAATGAACCATCAGAACTATAGAGTCTAAATCATTGTCCAGATCACTCTTATTGTTTTCACCACAAATATTATTGCCTTTTTTGTGCACCCACGGTCTCCATAAGCTGACACCAAATATAGGTATTGGCTAAGCCAAATTTTCCTGCCTATTTTCCCAGGGTGGAAACATTTTAAGGTCTTTAAGTATAATAATAAAAAAAATCATAAACACAAATAAAAAAACACACTTCCTCACATTAAAAACTGCAAAAAATTTAGACGAATACGGGCCAAATTCTAAATTCTCCACTTTAATAAACACGTAAAAAAGCAAAACCCGCAAAACACATCAAATAATAACCTCACATGACCCTCCTCCCAACTATTAAAGGTGATAGACCCGTCCAACAACTATTTTAAAGGCGATAGACCCATCCTTAAAGATCTCTTTAAAAACACGACGAAAATATTACAAAAACGGCACAAAAATTTCTCTGGGTACGGCCCCGTAATCCTCAAAATCAGTGGGATAGAGAGAGATGCACAATCTCTTGCACAACTTAAAGTAGGAATCGCCAAATCGCAGGTGTTTTATCTTTGTTTAATAGACTAGCTAAAAAGAGGTGACAGTCTGGAAGTGCTGCAAGTGTTTAAAATGATTTGTAAAATGCTTGGATCTTAGTCCGCGGTCAATTTTTTGATATTATTTTCTTTTTCAAAATGGACATTTTCGAAATAAAAATAAAAAATAGTGTACAACATGGGATTTTACGTGTATTTAAAATGATTTCATAGATAAATTACACAAAATTTTGCCATTTAAACATATATATCATGCGACAATAAATACGACATAGACGCATGGTCTATTTAGTGCGGCATCTGCGATACATCAGAGATTCTAATAGATCTCTGAACTGGACTTTAACTAATAAGATCATTAAACCCTCAGCTTATTGAATATTTGCCTTTCTGTCACTCCTACCCTAAAGTAAAGAGAACGGTGTAAATACGCCAGGAAAATCATATTCTGGCACCTGTAACGATACAAATATTGACATTTTTCTTGGTGTTTGTTTGTAGAGACGGTTTATACCGGAATAATTTTTATACTTTTATTATAAGGTCAAAGTATTTCCGCTTTTTATTCAAAATTTCCCCACCATACGCTGAGAAAAATGAGTATGACATCTGTCATGTAGCCCTCATATGAGCAGTTGCCTATCAAGTATTGAAAAATAATTATGACGTTAAACGTTAAACTGTTCACAAGTGACACTAGAATCAGGACAGTATTAAGACAAAGTTTAAGAATAAATTTAAATTTAATTACGAGCTTAACCCATTTATGGACACGTCTACATATGCAGACAGACGTGCAGGGACACGCCTGCATATGAAGACGCAATTTGATCGTCCCCAGAGGACAAGTCTTCAATTGCAGTCGTTATTAGCGTGTACTAAGGTTTAGAAAGATCTGTTGTGTCCCACTAAATACTACAATAATACTGACAATCGTCCCACGAAGCGTACAGTATGCATATATGTAACCTGCGCATGTGTTGACAGTCAACTGATCTTTTGGCGCCAAGACTGCAAGTGTAGACAAAATCTACATAAGGTTAGACAATCAGACGTGGTTTGTGTCCCAATAAAGTGCACCTGTGTTCGGTAAGTTTTAGAGGTGAAAAATAAGTAGTAGAGTCATTTTTTTTTTGGAAATTGTATTTACATATGGTCTTGGCCAGTTTCAATCTGGAGTTGGTGGTGATAATAGAAAACTAACATTGAAAAGTAGTGCACACAATAAATAACTAGGGCACAGTAAAATATTTTGTTTTTACACGTTTTTGCTTATGTAGCTGCAGCTGTGTAGCCCGAAAATTCGTTGTGTGGCAGTTAGGTTAGGTTCAAAATTTTTTTATGTGTATAGATTTTGGTAACCAAAACAGATAAAAAACATCTCATTGCATGAGCCCCTCCTCGCCAGAAAATCTAGGCAAGTACATACTGTGAATGGACATTCTGTATTATATTAGCTACTTGTCTCGGCAGTACCAGTAAAATTCTATTTTTTTTGCAGAAAAATTGACGAAAAAGAAGAAGCTAGGCTGTTGAAGTTTTATGATGAAGTCGAGACTGCTAAATCAGCATCGTCTAGTTCGGATGAGGCTAGTCAACAAAGTGATGAGGATCCTTATCATAACTCTGAAAGTGGGGATGAAGACTATGTTCCATCAAATAATAGCTCTGATGAAACTCAAGAAAGTACCGCTTCTGAGAACGAGGATTCAGCATCGAATGACGCAGAACCTTCGTTACCATCGCCAAGCTCTAATCAGTCAGACAGCGATAAGAAATGGTACAGCGACATTGAAGACATTCCGGATTTCAACTTTGACAACGCAAATGCTGGGATCAAATTGAGATTTGATCATGTACCATCACCGCTGGAAGTTTTCAAAACTTTTTGGGATGATGAAGTGATGGATCTTTTGACATCATGCACTAATGAGTATGGGGAAAAAATGGAAACGACCAACAGACCCCATGCAAGGTATGCGCGAATGGCATCATTTTCGAACACCAATTTTGAAAAAATGTGTAAGTTTTTTGGATTGTACGTTTTCCAACTCTGCGAAAAATATTCTCCTTGGATCCCCTTTACTATCATTCCATATTTTCCAACGTAATGACTGGAAGGAGGTATGAGCAATTACTACGGGCGTTCAACTGCACCAAGGAAAAAGGAAATGTCGATCGTCTGAATAAAGTTACTTCTCTGCTACAAATTTTGATACGCAATTATCAAAAAGCCTTTTCCCCGGAAGAGGCATTAGCACTGGATGAGTCCCTTTTATTGCACCGAGGCAGATTGAGCTTTAGGCAATATATAAAAAATAAACGTGCGAAATATGGAATTAAATTCTTTGAATTATGCTCTCCAAATGGGTACAATCATAACATTGAAATATATAAATGAAAACAGGACGATGGAGAAGTTTCCAAGCTACAGGCATTAGTATTCAGACTAATGCAGCCATTTTTAGATAAAGGTCATCTCTTGATAATGGACAATTATTATAATAGCGTGGGGTTGTCCAAAATTCTCCTTCGTAGAAAAACTCACACGACAGGTACTTTGAGATCAAATCAAAAACAAAACCCAAAAGTAGTTACGACAAAAAACTCAAAAGAGGCGACCATATTTGGAAAAGAAATGGTAAAGTGTATGTCAGCAAATGGAAGGACAAGCGCGATGTTTTGTGCATTACTACCAAATTTCACCCAACGATGATAGAGGTTTCGAATTCTTATGGGAAAAAACTGCAAAAGCCAAAAGAAATTCACGAATATAACATGAATATGTCAGGGATAGACATGTGATCAGTTTACTTCCTATTATAGCTGCCCCAGAAAATCAATCAGATGGTACAAAAAGGTGATATTTCTTCTGTTAGATGTTACAGTTATAAATAGTTTCTTGCTGTATCGAGATATCACAAAATCAAAAACAAATTTACTTCAATTTCGGGAGAGTATCATTAGAGAATTACTTGGGATTCCAAACAATTTGAGAGACGGAAGAAAACTGGTGAACAACAGTTTCAGTCCCTGCGGCACACGTTACAGCTGAGGAGACAATTGTACCTGAAGTTCTACATGTCTTAGAATAAATACCAGTCCCGCCCAACTCTAAATGCAAAAGTCATTTCCTGCGATGCCGGAAGTGTTCTAAGCATGACAAACGCGGGCAGACATCATGGAGATGTAAGGTTTGCGAAACGCATCCCCCATTGTGCGTTGGGCAATGCTTTGAAAATTTTCATTCCAATAAATGAATTTAAGTTTTTGTAATACCTATGTTATAAGCATATGAATTAATATTTTTGTAGTTTCTTACTTTTGTGAATATAAACTTTTATTTTTATACATGATATATTATTTCGTAGTACCTATGCAACCTTTCAATAAATATATTGTCTGCATAAGCAGTCTTGTCCCTATATAACGCAAGTTGTTATCCAAAGGCACAGGTCTGCAATAGCAGCCTGGCTGTTTCTTTACGAAAAAACACCACAAACAAAAAAATTCTAACTGACATATAATTTATGACCTTAAGACATGCCGATTCTAAAAAAAAAATGTCCCAGGAAGACCCCAAAAAATTTTGTTTTGTCCGCGAATGGGTTAAACAAGGTGTATTCAACGTACCTCACAGTATCTGTAATCTGTAATACCGCATACACAGGCGTGCATAAGCATTTGAAACCGCAATGTTGCCAATGTCACGAAATGTTTGGATATGCCTACTACAAAAATAACTGTCAAAAAGTTGTCACTGCAAGTATTCCTGGCAGTGTTGTTTGTTACCTAGACAGTGAAATTAACACGGATAGATTTTGTTCTTGATGTTTAACGTCAGCTGTCAAATAGTTATGTTGACAGTTAAATAATGACTAAAGTATCAATCGTTCGACAGCTGACATTAGAATCAGTACCGTACTAGGGTTATCAAAAAAAAAACAAACAAACCAATATTTGGGTAATATCGTATATAGGGTTTCCTGTAGTTCGTATGTTTAGACTGTAAAACCTAATACAAATTAAATGAATAATTATTATAAAGATACCGTTACAATTTTTGTACAGTATTCAAGAGGCGTGAAGGTAAACCCAACCAGCATAAAAATCATATTATTAATCATCGTTTGACCTCACATACTTTCGCTCGATTGTCCTTAATTAATTAAATTTTATTCCTGAATTAGTATGTACGTGCTTATCGGATTTGTCATCCATTGTATATATATATATAACAATAAACAGGCAAGTACTTTAGTGAAATATTAACGTTATTAAGGTAAGAGTATGTGGGAATTTTCCTCTTCATACTCCGTTTCCTCCAGATAAAACATTAAGGGTATATTTTTTAATAAACGTTCATATATTAGGGTCGCGTTCTCGTTTTAAGTTTGCATTTATACGAAACGGAGAGAACGGTAAAATTTATGGATAATGGGAAACCGCCTCCAATTACATTATACATCATGCTAGGAAAAAAACTGAAATTTCTTAAGTAAAGCACCTAATACGGTTCTGATTGTCATGTCTTTTTTACACTGACAACTGATCCGTCAATATTCGTTTGACAACTGACAGGCGTACACTGAAGCAAGAGTACCAACAATATTAAAGGAATTTTCAAGAGCCTCCTAATACCTTATTCCACGAACATTTTCCATTTTAAAAATGTCGTTTTGTATTCAGTGGAGTTTTCGGGTTTGCTAGTCGAGGATAATTGAATTCTCGTTATTTCGTTGCGGCGTATAATTTTAGAAAAATATAACAGCCATCAGTACACGGCTTCTAGCTGAACTACCCCATTTCCTCCACATGAAACTTTAAAGGTATATTTTTTAATAAACGTGGATATATTAGGGTCACACTCTCGCTTTAAGTTCTCATTTATACGAAATGGGGAGAACGGAAAATTGCAAAATTTATGGGAAATGGGAACAGGCTCAAGAGAAATTTATGGATACAGAAGCAATAAAATAAGGTGAAAAACTTTCCAATATCTCGATCTTGATTTTAATGTCATTTGTCAACTGAGTTTTTCGACTGTCAGTATTTGTTTGACAGATAACGTTTAATATTGTCATCTGTCATTTTAGACAAGTGACGCTGATGAATGGAGAATTGTGAAATTTATGGATAAAGACATAATAAAAAAAGTTTAAAAAGTTTTCAATAGCACGGTCCAACTTGTCAACTGAGTAGTTGACTGACGCTTCAAGCATAATTCAACTGTCAATATTCGTTTGAAAGCTCCCGCTTAATAATATCTTCATCTGTAATTTTCGACAATTGACGTTGATGAACGGAAAATTGAAAAAAATTTATAGTCAATGGGAATAGACTGGGTAGACATTTATGGATATAGAAGCAATAAAAAATATCCATTAACACAGTCCCGATTTTAATATCACTAATCTACTGAGCGTAAAGGCTGAGACCCAATCAAAAATATATATTTTAAGCAAAAGGGATTAAAACTTAAAGGTGATCACAATGAAGATTTTAAACTCACAATACGACCAATCACGATTAAATATTATTATAGTAGCTGCGCAATAAAGTATACCAAGGGCAAGAGGCGGCAAAATTTAAAAGAAAACGCATCATATTAGCATAACCTCACTTTAAACTTAACTACAGCTTCAATATATTTTTTTCTATTTATATTTGGACGTTGTACTTCAAATCATAATAATTGATCTGATATTTTTTGCCATGATAATGGTGTGAATGATATTTTCAATGATTATCTTTATTTAAATATCATATATCCTAAGATTTGGGTGTTCTAACATTAGTTAATATAATAAATTGTACCCTTAATATTCCGATATCCGATATAATGAATATCTAGGTATTTTTTGATAAGGCTACTCTTATCTACTCTTTCTTACGCTAGTCGATCAAATTGATTAGAGCTGCTAATATTATTAAGTCCTATATAATTAAGATATTATTCCAAACATGAATCATGCCTTTACTTGATGCAGAATATGTATTTTTTACAAAATGCTTGATTAAGGAAGATTAAGACACTGGTTTTTTAGCCTTGATTCTTGAATCCTTGGAATTTCGGACGCCAAGACTAATTTTTGAGTTTTAGTCTTGATTCATGAATCGTTGGATGAAAAAAATTGTGAATTCCATTGGAGTTTATTTTTTAATTTAAAATTCTTAATCTTGGCTTAAGTTAAGTTGGTACTAATTTTTTAAATAATTGGATATACATTTTTTTGAATTTAAATATAATTGTTGGATTTCTAGCCGTAATTGTTGAATTATTGGATTTCTGGACGCCTAGATTAAACTTTTGAAGCATTTTTGAGTTTCAGTCTTGGCTCATGAATCCTTGGATGCTTGGAAGGTTAATTTTTTAATTCGATGTAGCCTATTTTTTTTAACTTTGGATTTAAAAATCGAGTTGCAATGTCTTGGCACTTGAATCCTTGCATTATTGCGCTTCAAGACTTTCATAAACTTTTACATTCATAGAGAACTATTCATAAACTTTTAATATTAGCTTTTGAATTCTTGGAAACGAGTCCTTTTTTGATATTGACATTGACAATTTTGAAGTAATGGAAGTCATTTTTGATACGTCCAGATAATTGACACTATTGAGAGTCATTTTCCGGCACTTTCAGGCAGTTGAAAGCATCAATTTCTTCCAGGGAATTGCCTGGGAGAGTCACTTGGGTTTTAAGTAGTTAAAACAACTTTTCAAGGAATTTGACACAATTTTGTAAAAGTACTGCCTGTAAGTACATCTATTTTAATGCCTTTGAACTAAAGTATTGAGATGAAAATTACTATTTTACTACAAAAAAAAAACAATTATCTGGTATTTAAATTACAATTATCTGGTATTTGCCATGTCCTGTTAGGCTATGCAAAGTAATAGTGTATTAATTGATTTCTTTTTTCTTTGAAACACTGGCGAAAATGCTGGCGAAGACCTATCCCCACCTATTGCAACATTCTAACTTAAACAAAAAAAACATAAATAGGTAAGTGAAACAATAAATCACTCTCAGTAAGAGAAGTAAAGACAGCCAAGTTACCATGTAAATTCATTAAACTGACAATTTATTTCCAGGCATTGTTCTGTTTTTAAGAATCCTTAAAATCCCTATTCTCTTTCTGATACAAGAAGGGATATTCTCTTACTAACTGTATAAATAATTGATCTGAATTTCTACTTTCTGAATTATTCAATTCTTCTTGGCATGAAATATTAGAAAATTGGGAGGAAGAAGGAGAATAATTATTAGATCTAAAATAATCATACTCATCCTCCATTTTAATAAACCTCAACTTTTTTATTATCGAGATTAGTGTTTTAGAGCCGTAAAATTACACCAAAAAAAAAACAACAAAAAGTCATATATCAAATGACGATGTTCTAATTGGTGGAATTCTAAAACCTAAATCATAAACTTCAACAAATCGGTTTTTTATAACTTAAAACCTAAATTTCAGTTGTGTGTTGTTTCAAAACAGGACACATGTTTATTCATAAAACTTAAAATTTAAAACTTAATCCTTAAAACATACATTTTTGATTGTGTCTCAGCCTTAAGGCAATTTAATATCATTGCATATGTGATTTTTGACAACTGACGTTGATGAACGAAAAATTGCAAAATTAATGGCAAATGAGAACAGACTCGGGAGAAATTATTTCTGATTCAGAAGCAATAAAAAAAGTTTTCAATAACACGCTCCTGATTTTAATGACATTGCTGCTACTCTACTGAACCCCACTTGTCCGGCTGACTCAAACTAAATAGTAACAAAAAGAAAAATAAACAACAACAAAATTAACAAAGAAAATACATATTCTATAAAAATCCATATCACAGGTTTAATAGATATTTTTTAAACTTCAGTTTAAAAGGTTTCTCATTAAGTATTAATTCAATCGAAAATGAGTTGTATAGCTTAATGGCATTAAAAGTAAATGAGCGCTGAAAATAGCAGTCCGATGATAAGGCATCGTTATCTTACTAGAGCATCTAATACGGGGTGATCAAAATCGTTACTCAAATAATCATATTTTCAATTCAATTTTGCGCTATTTTTTTAAATGCAAACCCTGTATCTAGTGACGTGTTTTGATAGAGCATTCTTTTATCTTCAATTTGATACCAACAAGTTTGCCTTTATCTCTAATTGTTTTCCCAAAATTTGTTGTTAAAGGAAGAATGACACATTTTTTCATAAGCATTACAACGTCTATTTTTACTTAAAAATTATTAGAGCATACTGGAAGCGTAGAGTACAAAAAACAAACTAGAACAAAAACAGTTTTAAATGAAGAATTCAAATTTACAGTCACTAAGTTGGGTGTAGAAAATCCGGCAATTAGAGTAAGGGAAATAAGTAAGGACTTACAAATCCAGAAATCGTTCGTAGGAAAATCCCACAAGAAAAATAAATCACTCCCACCAAGTTCAGTTACATCAAGAATTCACCAAAAAATTAACAACATTAATTAAATACATCATAAAAAGAGTTATATCACAAAAATTACTCAAAGTATCTACCGTTTTGCTCCAAATACAAATCAACCCTACAAAAGTTATTCTAAGTGCACGAAGCGTAGAAGGCGTAATACGTCTAAAAGACTCTTGTATGCGCTCCACCATATCTTCCGTAGTTGTGGGTACAATACGCTTCGGATTTAACATTTCCCCACAAAAAGAAATCCAGAGGCGTTAAATCCAGTGATCAAGGAGGCCATCCAATGGGACCTATCAAGTATAAAGTTTAATAACTATGTATACAAAAGTTAATTTTAATAACTAACCTAGCCTTCCAATCTATCTATTACCAAATTGGTGCGTGATATGTTTCCCTGACATTTGTACTGAAATGAGCTGGTGCACCATCCAACTGTAGCCACATCTGATGCCTTACAAAGTCGGGAAGATCTTGGGTCAAGCGTGGAAAATCCTCTCTTAAGAAATTCAGAAAAACTTCTCCTGTTACACGATTTTCAAAAAAGTATGGACCAATAACAAAATCATGTACTATTCCACCCCAAACATTGATGCTCCATCGGTGTTGAAAGTTATTGACAAAAACTCGATGCGGATATTCTGTATCGTAAAAGTGAAAGTTATGTCGGTTCTCAAAACCGTTTGTGAAACGTAGATTCATCAGTAAAAAGCACAAATTTAAAAAAATTCTCGTTTTCTGCTGCTTGATTTTGTGCCCATTAAAGTTCTTTTTTTTTTTCAAAATCATTTTCGGCAAGTTCTTGATGTATCTGAGCCTTATAGGGATGTTATTTGTTTTTCTTCAGACATTTTACCACGGACGATTTCGATATTTCGTACTTATTTGTCTTACACTAATTTCCGGTGTTTCTACAACCGATATGGTGATTGCCAATTGGTTTTCTTCATTTAAAACTGTTTTCGTTCTAGTTTGCTGCTTCTATTCTACGCTTCCAGCATGCTGGAATCGTTCTTTTAATTTCTTCAACACTTATTCATCAGGATGTCGGTTATTAGGAAATTTTTCCGCATAAACTCTTGAAGCCAAAAAACAGTTTCCAAGGCATTCACCGATAACGTAAATCATATTTACTAATTCTCGCTGAGAGTAATAATTAATGTTGATACAAATATACTTAACATGAACGAGAAATAAACAATAAAATTGACATACGTCACACAACAAAGAATAAATGAATCATGGACAACTTTTTACTTGTGAGAAAAATTTTCTTACTTTTAAAATATGAGATAAGCATCATGGATTTATATTACTTGTCTTTATAATTTCATTATGGTTACTACAACTACTGATTTTTTTCTCACTAAAAAGTATTTGAAATAGAATTGAACAGACTGACAAAATGCTTATCACTCTAATTGTTTTCCGTCGTTAGTGTCGTAATGTCCATGAAAAAATGTGTTATTCTTCCTTTAAGAAGAAATTTTAAGAAAACGGTTAAAGATAAAGGCAAACTTATTTGTACTAAATTAAAGATAAAAGAATGCTCTATCAAACCGCGTTACTAGATACAGGGTGTTCTATTTTAAAAAAATAGCGCAAAATTAAATTGAAAATATCATTATTTGAGTAATGATTTTGATCCACCCGTATAAAAAAAATTGATTTTGGAATTTCGAAAGATAAAATGAGCTAAGCCAAGGACTCTACATAGATTTTTTTAAAAGATAGAAAATGTCCTTGGTAAATATTAAGATATAAATGATACAATGATTTTCGTGAAAATTTCCTTAAATTGTTAATAAATAGGCAATGTCGCATTTTAGGGCAAAACAGGGTTAAAGAGAGCGTCAAATAAGATTCCCATTTCGGAAAAAAAATATAGGTGCTTCAAATTATGTACCACGCTTTTTTGGGACACCCTGTATCAACCAAACTAATTTAAAAAAATAGCCTCTCTAAATCAATTAACATTTCCCCTATTAAATGTTTTTTCCGTTTCAAGATTTAGCCGCAATCGAGCACCGCGTTATTAAATGGACACCCTGTATATATAATAGATAATTTTATATATTCGATTTGTCTTTTCTCTTTTTTAAAACCTAGACATATTCTGGCTCGTTTCCGTTAAGATGGAAAAATGTAATTTTTAAGGCTTCAATTAAATAAGGTTTAAAAAAGAAAACAAAAAAGGAAGCTATAGAGTTCAGTCCAACTGCTTTACCATCTTTTATGACTCAATTAATACATCATTCATCTGAACCTGATTAATTACCACTTTAAAACAATATAAATACTTAAAGTATGTGAGAATAATAAAGTCCTGCTCATACGTTATTCCATCAACATTTTCAATTTTAAAAACTGCATTGTGTTTCTCGATATGCGGGAGGCCACACAATAAATAGCGCCAGGCATCTTTAGCACGCCATTCGTCATCCCCATATATACGAAAACTAGACCATGAAAAGGGCCATTTAGATAAAAGGGCTCACGTTAAGAGGCCACCGAGAGAGATGTACGAGGAAATGCACTAAAGATATTCTTTTTGCATTTAAAAACGTAGTATATACGAGGTCGGCTGGCAAAAAAAACAAACCATAAAAGTCCAAAAGAATGAGTTTATTTTACATAAAACAGCAAATAAAAGCCTTTACTCGTTGTATTTGGCCAAAATTTCCGACTCCCTAAAGAGAAAATAGGTCTGTTCCTCGAACTCGACTTTGGTTCCGCCATAATCGGGGAGCATCACTTCATCCCCAACTTTTACTGTCATCGGGATTAACACTCCTTTTTCGTTCCTAGTACCCGGACCAACTGCCAATACTGTCCCTAAAAAAATACCGAAAAAAACTTGATCATAAAGCCGCTCTACGTATTAAGGTGGGTTCATAAATTCCATACGGTATGCAGTAAGAAGTAACACATAAGAAGTAAGCTCTATGCAGTAAGGATCGTGCAAATTCATAATATAAAAACAGAAGAAGTAAAAAACGTAGCAAAATTCATCCGGTCTCTCTTTCTGAATATTTTTCTCTCTGAAATCCCTATAATAGCCTACCCCTTTTGATTGGTCATATTGGCGAACATTGACGATCACTTACGATTCCGTAAGAAATATGACGCAAGAAATGAAATTAAACCATTTACGGCTTGCGGCATACGGCAAAATATGAATAGCTCCATTTGGATACTAGTATTTAATTTTCCTTGCGTCATACGTGTTACTTCTTACTGCTTACCGTACGGAATTTATAAACCAGGCTTAAAAAAATATTACTCACCCTTAAGACACTTAGCCGATTTTACGTCGGGCAACACGATACCCCCTTTGGACTCCTTCGGCGGTTCCGCCCTCTTTACCAAAATCCTATTGAATAGCGGAATGATATTTTTGAATTTTTGAGCCGTTTTCGGCATAGCGGCGGCTTGAGCGGCCATTTCGTCAAATTAAATTCGATTTATCGCCCGATGATGGTCAACGATTTGAAAATACCACTGACATCAGTCAAATTGTTATAATGGGCCAGGGCGACTTGACCAGGATAGAGATGAAGGTCTTCTTTCTTTATGACAAATTAAAACTCGTTCCGAATTTAAAGGGGCTTTTGTGAGGCTATAAATAAATTGCGATAATTACTTGTCTAATCACTGAAAAAAATGTGTAAGAATAAATGCTACAATTGGGGCAATTTTATTTATAAAAAAAGGTACAAATAGGGACGGTAACAAATCATTAAAACAATCTTTATAAAATTATAATTGAAACATCCTTAAAATTGTGATTGAAAGTGTTGCAATTTGATAATAAATTAAATACAATATATCGAAAAATCTGATATTTTAAAAGTAGGACATACTGTTACAAAATTGAATAATCAAAGACCACACGAAAAGTAGAAAGATTTCCAATAATATTGTAGAGTTTTATGTCACATCCTATGAGAAGAAAGTGAATTATTTGTGAGACATTATAAAAGCAAAATATAATAAATTGCTAAAAATTGTAAGTTTATTTACTACAAGAAATTTGGCATACCTGCACAAGTGTTTAAACTATGGCTATTCTTCTAGGAAATTTTGCATTAACGTTGTAACGTTTTTTGCTACGTTTTACATATGAAAATCTTACTATTTTTCCGGTAATATCGAAATAAAACTATATTAATTGCTGTTACAAAGTAATTATACTTTATACAAAATGTAGCAATTTTTCTTTCTTTTTTTTAGTTTGTATTGGCCTCTATTTTTAAGCGATATTTACTTTATTTTAGAGTGTACGAATTTGAAGTAGTTATCAGGTTTTTTTCAATAAAATTTCATTAGCTAAAATAGGGTTGAATAAATTATTAGTTTAAGAGGCACATACAAATGAAACGTCTTATTGATTATAAATATTACTGTTTACATAAGGTGCATTTAATTGGACTATACGTTGTAGGCCATTTTGAAGATGATGAAATATATTAGTTTTAAAAACCATGGAAATGTTTAAAATGTCGAATGTGAACACAAAGTTGTTTGTCAAGAAGACATTTCACAAGATGATCTCAGCCTTTGTCTGCGGCGTTGCCATTTCAAATTTTTTAGAAGCTTTATAAGAATGTTAATAATGTTTTTCTTCTTATTATTTTGAATCCAAAATCTAACATCAATCAGTTGAATTAAAATTATGATATGTGTTGATATATAGCTGGAAATTTCCTTTTTTGAAAATGCGGGTAAACTTGACAACAGAGAATCGATAAATATATTTGTAAACAAAACTTCCCCTTCAGTTTAACATGTGCCCCTGTGCACATGTTAAACTGAAACAAAGTTGTTATTTACTAACTCTAGCCTTTCAATGTTCCAAGGGGAAATCAGTTTCAGCGGCCATCTTGGATCGCTACGGTGAATTGTAGGATCGGCTTAGTTTTAAGTGAACCTTCACATGACCGTTTGTGGATTATTAGGCAATCGATCACTTGACTGCAAAGAAGGCACATTGATGTGTTTGTTACGGGAGCTTTAAAAAAAATACTTTTTTTTTTATTTTTGAAGTCTATTTTACTTTGATTTCTCTTATAATAGAAAATAAAATATTCAATATTTATTACTGAATATGCTAAAATAGCAAAATAAATTGAAAATATCGCCAATATCAATTTCCGGGCCCGCCTCATTTTACTTTCGTATGTTTGATGAAAGTTTAATAATGTGATAAGTTTAAAAAAAAGCTCACCGTACGAACCTATTTAGCATTTTAAATTTAGGCTAATATATTTGTAAGGGTAAAAATAAGATAATAATAAGAAACATTATTTATTTGCCAAAAAAAAATACAAATTTATAAAAACCGTATAGTAGTAACCAAACGTATGCAAATAAAATGCCGACAATTTCAGAATTCCGCCAAAGGAATATACTGACTTATTATGCCCAACACTTCATTTGAAAAATTTGAAATCAAATTTCAAATCTAACAGTTTATAATGCAAATAATATAATAAGTACAAACCCAAAAAAAAAAATTCTTTTTTCAATAAAAAAAAACTATCAAAAAAAAACAAAGAAAAAAAAAAGAGATTAAGAAAGTCATTCAAAATTATAGAGAGCAACCAAAAAAAAAACAGAAATTGCAAGAATTTTGCTCCACAATAAACAGGCAATCAAACATTAGGGATATTTGGAGTAAAGTAAATAAATTTTGTGGGAAATATAGAAATAAGGAGCAAAAAATTGTGTCTGACAAAATTCGGGAAGAAATTCTTAAAGAAATGACAGTATGTGGGATACAGCCAGAATTTTATCTAGCAGTAGGAACAGATACTGACCCGTTTACAATGGAGGAGTTTCAAGTAGCACTGAAGAATAAAAATAACTCCGCCCCAGGAATAGATGAAATATCATACACAATGATAAAAAATCTGCCTTTTAATGCAAAAAAGATGATCCTGGACGAATACAGTAAAATTTTAAATGGTCAAAACTTACCAGATACCTGGAAATAAATTTAATCCATACAATTTGTAAACCTAACAGTGATTGTTATAGTCCTATAATCCTCTCTCCATGCATGTTTAAAGTTCTTGAAATAATGATTAAAAATAGATTGGAATAGATTACAGAGAATAAAAGGATCTACCCTCCATTACAAACGGGATTTAGAAAAAAGAAAAGTGTCATTGACAGTTTAGCTTATTTAATATCATATATTACATAAGCTATTTTGCAATATATGATATTGCTGTTTTTATAGATTTTAAATCTGCCTATGACAATGTCAATATACCTAAATTTTTTAATTTTCGTATCCCGACAGGAATGGCTAATGTTATGTTTAAAATCCTGGAAAATAGAAAAAATCTATATAAGGGGGACTAACGGAGAGTTAATTGGACCAGAAATTGCAACAAATGGACTCCCACAAAGTTCACCATTTAGTACAGTTCTTTTTAATATTTATATGGTGGACATGTTTTCAATTATACAGGCGGGTGTAGAAATCATCTCGTTTGCACTTGATTTTATTGTATTTATAAAGGGAAACTCTACTGGCATCATGGTACAATTTTTTGTAATAAAACTTTCTTACATATTAATGAATGGCTGCGTGACAATAACCTTAAAATGTCACATGAAAAATGTCCAGCTGTACATTTTGCAAAAGGGAACAGAAACAATTATCCGCCTATAGTAATAGACAATTCTTATTCCATATAAAACTTCAGTGAAATACTTAGGAATGTATTTGGATAATCTGAATTTTAAGAAACACACAGAGTATGCAGTAGAGAAAGCTGAAAAGGGTCTCAATGTTATTAAGGTATTTTGCAGTGTGTGGTTGGGTTCAGATCCTGTTACACTTAAGATGGTTTTTAGCGGTCTGATAGTATCTCCTTAACCATTATCAAAAAAAAATCAACAAAAAATAAATTCCGTTTTCTATCAAGGACTAAGAATCATTCTGGGCTGTATGAGATCGACCCTATACCAGCCTTAATGGCTAAGACAGGAATGATTGATTTATATTTCAGAAGAAAATGGCTGATAACAAAGTTTTTGGCAAAAGTCTATAACAAAAATAATCACCCCATAATACCCATAATTAAATAAATTAAGGATCATAAATTATATAGTGCCAATAATTAGAAGGGTATAGGTGTCCCATTTTTGGTTCAAGCCTTTGATTATTTTGCTCCATATTCATTTGCATATTTTCAAACTGAACAAGAGATTCAACTCTAAGATTCTATGAATCAACTTAAATACAAAAAAAATATGGGGTGAATTATCTAATGAAACTGCTTCACACCATAGAGTCATTAGGATATGAAGATACACTCAAATCTATACTGACGGATCAAAAAAAGGAAAACGAATCGGATTTGGAGTCCACTGTTCACAAAAAGATCATAATTACGCAGAAAAACTTCCTGATGACACATACATTTGCACGGCAGAAATTGTGACTATCAATTAAGAGATATGTTATGCCCTTAGGGAGAATATTCCAAGGGTTCTACTGTTAAGTGATTCAAAAAGTACCCTAGAGAAACTTAACAGAGAAGGCATAATTGCAGGCTACTGTGGCATACTGAAGACCAAAATACTAATATTAGAATAAATCTATTGAGGTGAAATTGGAATGGATACCAGGACATTGCAGATTGCCAGGCAATGATTGTGCTGATCACCTAGTAGGTAGACATTTGTAGTATTTGAACCAACACACCTGCTTACAATTATTAAGGAAAAGATTCTAAGAGAGCATAATAATAACTGGAAAAAAAATTGAATGATAAAGGCAAATGGTACCGACAATTACAGACGGTGTTTCCAAGAAAATTATGGTTCAGCGATATGAAATTTATAGACAGACAACATATAACTACTATAATTAGAATGAGAACAGGTCATAATCTACATCGGAACATTAAAATAATCTGGGAATCAAACAAGACCCATACTGTGAATGTGGACAGGTAGAGAGTCTGGACCACATTTTTCTCGGCTGTTGAATAAATCATATTCGGGACATGGACATTTACAAATTCTTTACTAATAAAGGCATGCCAACTCCTATCAATATGGCAATGATCTTATCAAATCTCCATATGGAATCTGTTTTATTGCTCAACAAGTTCTTAAATAAAAATAAAATCAAACTATAACAAATAATTTATCAAATTCAAGGGAAAATAAAGTAAAATAAATGATCATTTTATTCTTTTAACTTCTTACCAGGTGAGTATAATGGGATTTGTTTGACCTTTGTTTGTTTTTTACTCCTGTAGATCACACGTCCACACTCCTAAAATCTGTGATGGTCAAATATTTATGTTGTGTTTTGTAAAATACTAACTGTTTACACAAAATAGCGACACCAATTGTTCTATTAGTATATCACAGCACTATATTGAGAGAGAGGCAAAAAGTAGTATTCCCTATAAGTGTAAGTCCCTCTACGTTAGTCATCCAAAGAGTGTTCGGGATATGATTTAGAGCCAGGCGCAACCCGAGCACCACCTAATGAGCTGGCAAATTGCCCTAAAGGGAGCAGAAGCCAAAACAAGAAGAAGAAAGAATCAAAAAAACAATAAAAAGAACCAAAGACCTTAGCAAACATACAAAAAAAATTGCAATGAACAAACCAAGAATGATAGTTAAGCGCTGAACTTATACCTTGCTGAGTCATTAGACATAAGGAAAGGTATTATCATTTATTGATAATCGGTTGGTAAGAAAATTATCGTTTAAATTACTGTATTTTATGCCTCGGAATATGAATAGTATTCGTTTTTAAATTTAAATAGTTTATAACATTTCTAAAAGATATTTCCTGAAAAAGATAAAGCGGACTACGATGTTTTAAAATTTTATAAAAAAAATTTCAAAGAAACGCGGTTTCGCTTGCAAATGCCAAACATTAGACGAATTCAAAAGTTTTGGAGCCTTCGCAGTTTACCCCTATCCTCATAATCAAAACAGCAGCCATAAACCACATCACAATAGTTAAGTTGTGAATCACTTAATAGCTTTTTAATATCCTCACTTAAAAAGTGCCTGTGCAATTAATTTTAAAGCAAAATATGCCTTTTTTAGAATATTAGAAACGTGTTTGAAAAATGTTTAAATCAAAGATCCACGACAAGGACTAAATTCCGGAACTTGTCGACAACGGGAATTCTTTCGTCACTTAATCTGATGTTTATCTTACTTATACAGGGTGTCTACTATAAAAACCGCCAAACTTTAAGAGCTGATTATACAAGTCATTTGCAACAAAAAAGTCGTACAACATTTTTTCGAAAAGTTGTTAGTTCTTCTGGTACTTAACATTTTTTGATATTATTAAATGTCTTTCTTTTTTTTTCATATAAACACAAATATCTCCGTCAAGGGCGTCGCCAGAGAGGGGCAGGGGAGGGCGGTTATTATATTAGCGTTAACCTCTAGAGGCCTAGAGGTTAACGCTAAACCAGTCATCCGGCTAATTGAAACTTTACTTTTGAAAACGTATATTTCGTAACTTCAATCATTCCTGGTTGGAAATGTACTCACCATGGTTAGCATTCTCCCGCCAACAAAAAGGAGCCTTCTGTAAATTCTGTACACTATTTCCACCCAATCTGAGCTCCGTTAGAGGTGTTTTAGGTTCGTTCATTATAAGGTTGTTTTGTAAGTTCAAAGATGTTCATGAATACTGCAGAAAACACACAGATAATCACTTTCATAAGACGGCATTGGAAGCAGCTAAATCTTTTCTTGATAATGTTCCAGTAGATGTGCAAATTAACAAATACTCTCAGGAAAGTCTTGAAAAAAACAGGAAAATTATAAGATCGATTATTTCCTGCATTGCGTTTTGCGGATCCCACGACCTAGCATTAAGGGGGGCAAGCTATGGTGATGGAATTCTAGAAGGGCAGTATAAGATGCGAATTGACGCAGGAGACACTATTTTAAAAAACCATCTTGAGCATGGAAAGAAAAATGCAAGTTCTTGTCATCGGTTGACATCCAGAATGAGATTATTAGTATTTGTAGAGATGTTATTAAGGCCGATTGCATAAAAAATGTGAAAATATCGCAAGCATATAGCATTTTAGCAGACGAAACATATACGGATATCTCTGGAAAGGAACAGCTAGCTCTCTGTTGGCATAAGATATTTTGATGAGGAAACCAGCAACATTGAAGAAGTATTCCTCGGATTTGCTAAGCTTACAGCCTTGGACGCTAAATCGATTGCCACGGCAATAAACGAATTCCTGATGAAAGAGGATCTCGATCCAGATAAATGCGTTGGTTTGGGATTCGATGGTTGTTCCACGATGTCTGGAAAAGAAGGTGGCGTTCAGGCTATTTTGCGTAAAAAATACAAGAAAGCACTATTTTTTCATTGCTCGTCACATAAACTCAACCTGGTAATCAATGATCTGAATGCTCTGCCGGAGATCCGAAATACAAATATAGAATTTAATAGACTTTGACTCAATTTTCTGAGACACCCTGTACGTTTATGAAAAAATGTGTAGTAAGAGGAAAGTTAGCCTCAAGCCTTGGCTATAGCATACCAAAAGTCCAGCCTTGTACAGTGGATCTAAATAAGGAATTTTTCAATTTTCGAAAACCAGTTTTGGTTCAATTCTATAGAATTTAATAGACTTTGACTCAATTTTCTGAGACACCCTGTAGGTTTATGAAAAAATGTGTGGTAAGAGGATAGTTAGCCTCAAACCTTGACTATAGCATACCAAAAGTTCTGGCCATCAAAGATATAATTACATTTTTTCGTGAATCGGTTCTAAGAAAAAAATTAATACCCAATATTCCCAAGCCGTGCGAAACAAGGTGGAGCGAGAAATACAAGAGCATCAGAGTTTTTAAAGAGAACTTTTGTGATATAATGGAGGCACTCGAAACTCTGTCTCGAGATGTTGCGACAAGGAAACATGCATATCAGCTCCATGCTGCAGTTTCCAAAGTTTCGTTTATTTTTAGCCTTGGATTGATAGCCAAATATTCCGCTCTTTTAGAACCAACAGTAAACGTGCTCCAATCAGTCTCCTTGGATGCAGTTCAGGCATCACAGCATATTGGTCGTATTTTAAAACTGATCAAAAACCACCGTGAGAATCCCGAAAAAATAACAGAAGAAATTTTCAAAGATGCTTCTGTTATTGCGGAAAAAATTGGATTGGATATGAAATCAATACCACGTACTGCTGAAAGACAACAATACCGTAGCAACCATCCATCAAAAAGCCCCTCAGAATTTTGGCGCAGGTCCATAACAATTCCTTATTTGGACTCAATTATAAATTCCCTAGAAATAAGGTTTTCTGAAGAAAATAGACCATCATTTACTTTACCAAAACTACATCCTGCGCAAATGAAAAACATTTCTTTGGAAGAACTTGAAGAGGCTTGCGAGGAATTTAAAAATTTTTACGGTGTTACAAATATTCAAAATGAGATAGAGCTTTGGAAAAAATATGGGAGGAAAAACCAGAATCGGTCAAAATAAGTGTTGTGGACATCCTCAAGGAAACTGATGATTTCTTTCCTGAAATTAAGAAGGCTTTACAGATCCTTGTTGCATTACCTTGTACGACTTGTACAGTTGAAAGGTCATTTAGTAGCCTTAGGAGAATCAAAACCTGGTTGAGGAGCACCATGTCTGAAACTCGACTCAATGGCCTCGCTATGATGAGTGTACACAGGCAACACATTTTTAAAAACTTGGACGACTTTGTTAACAAAGTGACTAACGAATTCGCAAAGAACCCTAGAAGATTATGTTTCAATTGATTTTCATGTAAATATTTTGTTCGGTTTTTATTTTTTTTTGATTAAAATTTTTGTTTTTTGCCTTTAGTTCTTTCATGCTGCCCCTCCCTAGCTTACCGGCTGGCGACGCGCTTGATCTCCGTTATTCTTACCACCACATAAAATTTTTAGATATACCATCTGAAAGAGAATTAAATTTGCTATAAGATGGGTATATTTAAGTTTTTGAGTAATTTTTTATACCGGGTGTTACCAGAAGTTAAATGTAACATTTGGGAAATGTGCAAAATTAGTGGTATCTTCTTCGCTGTCGTTTTCCTAAAATTTGGTAAATAGGCACTAACAGTAACTGCATTAAAAGACCCGCGGTCAAACTTTGTCCTCTGCCGGTAGAATAAACTTGCGCTTTGGTCGGGCGGAAATGGTCCGTCCACATTTAGTTTGTGAACGTCCAAATAGTTTAGATTTTTTTTTGTTTTTTTTTTCAGCATTTAATATGCTTTCCAATGATATACTTACTTTTGTGATAGCTCTTTGTTTTCACAGCAATATCATGGGCAAAAGAAAGAAAACTACAAAAATTGAAAATGTTCAAATTTTATATTTCTTGATTTTTTGAGCACCAATGCGGTGAGTACTTATTGATCTATCTTCCCTAACACAACAACTTCACAAATTTCCATTAGAGAAGCCGTAAACAAATAAGATATCGCGATATTCATTCTTTAAGAAAAAAGGCAGTTTTCCTTCTTTTGTAAATAGCAATGAATCCGCAAAAGAAGGAAATTCACAAACCATGTATTACTTGATTTTAAAACAAAAGCATAGATATGTATAATTTGTAAAGACCTATCATTAAGTTTTCACTTCAACTTAAAGTAGTTAAATAAGTAATTTGATTTAAACATGCTTAAAAAAATAATGCCTAGTTTCACAACCATTGAATATCGGGACATCTTATTTATTTACGGTGTCGCAAATGGAAACTCGCGGGAGGCAGCAAGGGAGTATGCGCGTCGTTTTCCTAATAGACGGCAACCCCATAGAAGTACATTTGCAGAACTGTTCAGACGCTGTGGGGAAACTGGTTTCTTTCGAGGTTTGCAAATTAGAGAAGGTGGTCAAAATGGTCAACGCTGGAGACAAGAACTTGAATAAGTTGCAAGAGTGGGGAACAGATAAAATATTTTGGACAGATGAAGCAACATTTACAAGAGCCGGAATAATGAATTTAAGAAATAGCCATATATGGCATACAGAAAACCCTCATGCGACTGTTATTTCACATTTTCAGCATGAGATAAGGGTCAACGTATGGATAGGATTAATGAGAGGTCGCCTTTTCGGGCCTGTAATACTTTCTGATCGGCTCAATTCCAATGAGTTTTCAAATTTATTAAATAATGACCTTGTTGACTTTCTGGAAGAAATCCCCTTAGCCGCTAGACAGGAACTTTGGTTTCAAATGGACGGATGCCCAGCCCATAATGGTAGAATTGTGCAAAATTCCTTGAATCAATGCTTTGGGGAGAAATGGATCGGAAGATACGGTCCATCTTACCGGCCGCCGAGAAGCCCTGACCTTACGCCCATTGACTTTTATGTCTGGGGCACATTAAAATCTAATGTTTATAGTATTAACATTAATACTCGAGACAAACTAATTAATCGAATTAGTATGTGTTGCAATTAATGCGACAAAAACGCGTTGAACTTGAACAGGTTGTTGATAGTGTCAGAAGAAGATGCATCAAATGTATTGAACAAGAGGGAAGACATTTTGAACAATTGTTATAATTTTAGGTTTGTTTAATGAAATTTTGATTTTTTAATTTTGGTCAATCAAGAAATATAAAATTTGAAAATTTTTGTGGTTTTCTTTCTTTTGCCTATGATATTGCTGTGAAAACAAATAGCTATCACAAAAGTGAGTATATCATTGGAAACCATATTAAATAAACTACTGCATTTAAAAAAAACAAGTCCCTATTTATCAAATTTTAGAAAAACGACAGTCAAGAAGATACCACTAATTTTGCACATTCCTTAAATGTTACATTTAACTTCTGATAACACCCGGTATAAAAAATCACTCAAAAACTTAAATATACCCATCTTATAGCAAATTTAATTCTCTTTCAGATGGTATATCTAAATTTTATGTGTTGGTAAGAATAACGGAGATATTCAACAAAGAAATTTGATAAAATCAAAAAATTTTAAATACCAGAAGAACTAACAACTTTTCGAAAAAATGTTATACGACTTTTTTGTTGCAAATGACTTGTTTAATCACCTCTTAAAGTTTGGCGGTTTTTATAGTAGACACCTTGTATACAGGGTGTTCCTTAAAGACGTGCTAATATTTATTGGGGTGATTCCTGGACACATTTTAAGGAAAAAAGTTCCTATGAACATATGTCCTAAACGTCTTAACTTTTGAGATACAGGGTGTTAAAGTTTTCGAAAAAAATAATTTTTTTAATAATAACTTAAACAATATTATAGACATTTTTATGAAATTCAGTACATGTTTTCTACAGGTTTGGCGGAAGGTTAGCCGAACTTGGTGGGCATATAGATAGGCTCAGATAGAAGATATTTTCTTAATAAACTTGTGTTCTAAAAGTCTCGGGTTTTTTATATCATTGATTTTGTGTTATTTTCAGGATTTTCAAAAAATTATGCCTTTTGAAATCTTTAAAATTTTTCAGCATATTTTTCACGTTTTTTTACATTTGTATTTAGTCTGTAATGTATCCTGAATCTAAAAAAATCAATATCAAGTACAAATAATACCGAAATAATTCGTTTTGAGCTCAAAAAGTTAACACAAGTAGCAAAAAAAGTTATGAAAGGTAACTTTAACTTGACGCAAAAAAAAAACTAAAATCTATCAAGATGTTCAGGTAGTTTAAAAAACATCTCCAGTTAATACTCTTTTCAATGATATACCATGTGTAACACAAAGGCGACTAACTTGCCACAATTCATGACTTTAAAGGATAATAAAGTAAAAAAAAATATTTTTTAAATTTTATGTATTTATTTCAAAATTACAAATTTTATTAAAACTGCGCTCCCCTGGCTCTTATACATGCCCTACATCGCCGTCGCATTTCTACTGTCGTAAGGCGAAGTCGCATCTCTTCTCTGACGGTTAGAAAAGCGGCATTGATTTTTTGAATTAAGTGGTCTAGATTGTCAATTTCCACCTCGTACACGAGTTCTTTCGCACATACGTAAAAATCGAGAGGGGTTAAATCAGGGGACCGTGGAGGCCATGCGATGGGACCTGCTCTTCCGATCCACGAATTGGGAAAAGTATTGTCCAGAAATTCTCTAACGGCGACCCGATAGTGTGCAGGAAGACGACTGGCCCGTCTTCATTAAATATGGGTATATCAGCCAATAATTGTGGGAGATCATTTTGTAAAAAATGTAAGTAATTGTCCCCGTTGAGGTTTCTCGGCAAATAGTGTGGACCGATGAGGTGTCTCCCAATCACACCTGCCCAAACATTAACACTGAATCTTGTTTGGAAAGACTTGGCTCTGGTCAAATGCGGATTTACGTTTTTGTTTTCCCAATAATGTAAATTATGTTGGTTAAATATCCCCGCACGTGTACATGTTGATTCATCTGTCCATAAGATGCTTTTTAAAAAGTGTCCATTTTCAACGTCTGCGTGAAGCAAAAAGCGGCAAAATTGTACCCGTCGCTCATAGTTGGCTTGTAGAAGACCTAGAATAGAGTACCACGATGCCAGTAAAAATTGCGGAATTAAGTTGTTGATGTAGTATGAAATTACCTTGCACTGGGGTGTAATGGAAAGGATGCCTTCCTTCTGCCTTGACAACTGACCATGCTTTTCATGTAGAAATGTTCAGATATGTAGCTACTTTCCTTGTACTAGTGGTGGAATCCACATCGAATACGCGAATTACGTTTTCATCTACAGCAACATCATACTGCCTCCGATTGATCCTCGGTTCTTGAAAATTTAGATTGCCTGTTTCCCTTAATCGACGAAAAGTGTTAGCAAAAGTGTTGTGGTGGGGCACACGCCTATTGGGGTATTGCTCCTCATAAATTCTTTGTGCTTCTCGCGTATTATCATTGGCTCTTCCATAAGCAAAGACAATATCGGCGTATTCTTCGGTAGTGTATGCAGCCATTGTGGCGATAATGATACGAAAATAAGGAAAGTCACAAAAACAATATAAAAACTCAATTAACAGCAACAATAACAATAGTATTAACAATAACAATAACAACTACAGAAACGATACAATACTAAATTAACGACTTGGGTACGTAAGAAAGGTAAAAAGTTACACCACGACAAATGACAAATCACAACAACAATATGTAGCACATATCCTCATTTGACCATTCAAAGAATCGATGCCGCTTTTTAAACTATCAGAAAAGAGATGCGGCTTCGTCTTACGACAGCGGAAATGCGACGGCGACGTAGGGCATGTATTACAGCCAGGGGAGCGCAGTTTTAATGAAATTTGTAATTTTGAAATAAATACATAAAATAAAAAAAAAAATTTTTTTTTACTTTATTTTCTTTTAAAGTTAATTGTGGTAAGTTAGTCGGCTTTGTGTTACACATCGTATATCATTGAAAAAAGTATTAACTGGAGATGTTTTTAAAACTACCTGAACATCTTGATAGATTTTAGTTTTTTTTTGCGTCAAGTTAAAGTTACCTTTCATAACTTTTTTGGCTACTTATATTAACTTTTTGAGCTCAAAACGAATTATTTCGGTATTATTTGTACTTGATATTGATTTTTTTAGATTCAGGATACATTACAGACTAAATACAAATGGGAAAAAAAATTAAAGATGTCAAAAGGCATAATTTTTTGAAAATCCTAAAAATAACACAAAATCAATGATATAAAAAAACCCGAGGCTTTTAGAAGACAAGTTTATTAAGAAAATATCTTCTATCTGAGCCTATCTATATGCCCACAAAGTTTGGCTAACCCTCCGCCAAACACCCTGTATGCATCAAAACGCATTTATTGATGTGCAACAAAAATGTTTTCTTTGCCAGTGGCGCTGAAGGTAGGTCTTCTATTGAATTTTTTTTTCTTCCGACGCATGGCTTTTACTTCCCTAAAATATGACGTTTGACAAAATATGATGTGTTATGTCAGTTGAAAAAAATAGATAGGCGTGTCATTATAATGTTTCCTGCTCGTTAATTTTTGTAGTTTTTTTCTTATGATCTTATTTATCAACCCGTTTAAAAAAAAATCATATTAAATTATTGGGAAAACGAAACCGCATTTCAAAAGTGGTTGTTCCCAATAATGTGCTATTTAAAAAAATTAAGTAAATGCCAAAATTAATGGTTTAGACGTTTTAAATAGGCGTGTAAAATATTTAAGTCGTAAAATGTAACGAAAAATTTTTCCATGATGATTTTCCTTGATTAAAAATTAAAACTTTTAACGCATTCATGGCACCCTATTTTAAAATTTAAAAAAGTCAATCAAGTGTCCCATTTAAAATAAGAAAGTTAGTATCACTTCTTGTTAAACCGGAAGTGATGGAAAACAATAGAATATGTCAAAAGATGCTCTTATAACTATTCCATTGATATACCAAATTTTATTTGTTTATCTTGAAAAGTGAAAAAGTTATTAAGTATTTCCTTTTTCCTGTGTCACCCAGTATAAATGAATTGTATTTAATTTTCGTTTTGCATGCTCGGTTAAGCAAACAGCTATGCTGCACTTCGCCGAGTATAAAATAAAGACCCATTTATTTATTTATTTATATCAGCTATTTTTGCGAGTCTAATACTTTGTGATCTAAAACCAGTTCGACTGAAAATTTAGGAATTAAATCAAGAACAAGTTAAAATTGACAGTGAGAATAATAAAGAACTCCTTATAAATGTGCCAACGTTGACTAGGCTTCAATTTATAAACGAGACAGCAAAGACGGACGTCTCTTCTCATAACTTTTCAATTGAAATTCAAATGGTATAGCAACTACGGGGAATATCTAACTTCCTGCAGTACATGTGAGCTTAGAAAACAAAACGTGCCCCATTTACCTTTGTTTAGGGACCCTTTTGTTTATCGACATTGACTAGTCTAAATACTAAAACGTCCCTTTAAAGGTACTGTTGATCCATATAAAACAGAATTCCCATATGGAGATCGTATTGATGTTTATTTTGGGTCATTTTATCACTTATGAACAGACCATAATGAAGGGTTTGTGTGTGCTTGCCGAAGAGGGAAAGTTCGATCCGATTTTAACGGCGAATTGGCCGGAATTAAAAACTCATTTCAACCATCATCGACGGGAAACAAATTTTCAATTCCGCCATAAGCGGCAATCGATTGCCGAGGTCTCCCCGCTTGGATGTTTCCGTTTGGCCGCCCTTCCCCAGTCGCGAATATCCCGCGGCTTGTTTCAATGTTTAATTGACGATGGCGGGTTAATTAGATATTTGTGCAGCAAGTTTAATTTTTTTTTAAATGCTTTTCTTTTAAGAATTTACTGGGGGAAGAGTCTCCCCCTAAAGGCTTATTAATTAACTAATAACTCATGCAATTTTGGATGTAGAGGAAATGAAACTCGGGGGGTTATTATTTTATACACCGAGCTACTTTTCTACGAAATTTCATCATTTATAGCATTTTCAATATTTAAAAGCTACGAAACTGTTGCTCAGGTCGAAACTGTTGCGAGGGTCGAAGCCGGGCATCCCGGGCTGGTTAATTCCTAATAACTTCGGGGGTTAGGCAAATTAAATTCGTGGGGGTAGTGACGTAGTAAACATATCGACTGCTCTTGTATTAAATTTCATATTTATAAGTTAAATAATTTTTAAGTTTACTTACCCAAAATATTAAAATATTTAAAATAAATATTTCATTCAGGTAAAAAAAGATTGGTGAGAATTATTTGGCATAAAATGATATAATAAAAAAAAAATCCTCCACCGGGTGTTTTAAAAAATAAAGCTAAAAACAATGTGTTTAATTTTTTAATTTTTACAGAATTAGTTTCTTTAGTTTTAAATTAATTTGAAAATCCTATAATTAAAAGAATTGACCTAAAGTCATATACACAAGTACATAATATTATTATGAAAATGTAAATACGTTAATTATTGTCCTAGTTTTTGTACAATTTTATTAGTATTCTGTAGTTAAAGTTGATTCGTAGGGTTTCTTTAGGGTTCTACTTACGTTTGGTTTATTATTTTTATCTATAGTGTTTAGTTTTTAAGGAGTTCATCTTGTTCAAGAGCCCCATTTTGGCCCCAATTTAGGTTATTTAGGTTATATTTTTGTAAATCCCTGTAGTTCTAATTTTCTAGAATTTGTATACTTGCTTGCTTTGCCTGTCAGTATACTCCTAAAATTATTGGTCTCTTTGGGCAAAAACAATGAAGATAATTCTAAATATTTCGAAACTGTTCCATCGGGTTTTAGAAAGGACGCGCTTCGTGACAATTAATTCTGTTTTTTATTGTTTAGTCAGTTTCTACCTTGGAAACAATTAAACGACAGTCAAGGCGAGTTAGGTTAGTGTTTTTGACGTTGACAATAAAAGTGTGTTCCCGAATTTCGTTACAATGTAGTAAATTGCGACGTCTTCTTGAAGAAAATCAAGATGTGTTTTCCTTGCACGATAATAACCTGGGAAAAACTGATTTGGTGCTGCATCGAATTAACACTGGAGACAATGGTCCGATTAAACAAGCACCTTGAAGAATTCCGATAGCTAAACAAGGAGAATTTCCTCAATGCTTCAAGAAATGAGGACACAAGGAGTGATAGAACCTTCTCAGAGTCCCGACAGAGTCCTATAGACATCTCCAGTTGTGCTAGTGAAGAAAAAGGATGTATCCACTAGATTTTGTGTAGACTATCGGCGACTGAATGACATTACCAAGAAAGACAGTTATCCCCTACCAAGAATTGACGACACCCTGGACCTGCTATCAGGTTCACAATGGTTCTCAACACTCGATCTAAAGAGTGGATACTGGCAGGTAAAGATGCACCCAGAAGATAAGGAAAAGACCGCATTCTCGACTGGAACAGGACTTTGGCAGTTTACAGTAATGCCCTTTGGACTCTGCAATGCTCCAGCTACCTTTGAGAGACTTATGGAAATAGTTTTACGTGGAATGACTTGGGAATCATGTTTAGTTTATCTTGATGACATCATCATACTGGGAAAAACATTGGAAGATCATTTAAAGAATATTCAAAAGGTATTTATTAAACTGCGAGAGGCCAATCTGAAGCTAAGTCCTAAAAAATGTTGCTTATTTCAAAAAGAAGTTCGATACCTTGGCCATGTAATATCAGAAAAAGGTGTCAAGACTGATCCAGATAAAGTAGAGGCAATCGAAAATTGGCCACGACCCACTGACAAACACCAGTTAAGAAGCTTTCTGTGCCTTTGTACCTATTACAGGAGATTTGTAAGAAATTTCGCTAATCTTGCAAAGCCTCTACATAAGCTCACGGAGGACAAAATGGTATTTAGTTGGTCAAAAGACTGTGAAGAAGCATTTCAACGGTTAAAAAGAGCACTATGCACATCTCCAATTTTAACATATCCGATTCCTGGGCAAACTTTTATTTTGGATACCGATGTAAGTAATGTTGGAATTGGGGCCGTTCTATCACAAAAATATGAAGATGACGAGCAAGTGATAGCTTATTTCAGTAAAACGTTATCAAAACCAGAAAGAAACTATTGTTGCACCAGACGAGAGCTATTGGCAGCAGTAAAAGCTATTGAACATTTCCATAAATATTTGTATGGTCAACGATTTATCTTTAGAACTGACCATGCTTCGTTGAAATGGCTGTTTCAGTTTAAAACCCCCGAAGGACAAATAGCAAGGTGGCTTCAACGATTACAAGTGTATGACTTTACAATAGAACATAGGAAAGGCGAATATCACCAAAATGCCGATGCTTTATCGAGAAGACCCTGTATTGAAACATGTCAACATTGTTTTAAAAAGGAATCAAAACAGCATCCAGAGATATTTACTTGTAATCGTATTGGCCTTCATAGTTCTAAAGAGTGGGATGTAGCTAGTTTAATCCAAGATCAGTGTGATGACCCAGTATTTGGTCTTATTTACGAACTGAAATCTCGAGAAATTTCAAAACCAGAATGGAAAGATATTTCTGACAAATCTCCAGAACTAAAAGCTTATTGGTCTCGATGGAATTCATTGGTTATAAAAGATGGATTGTTAAAAAGAGTCTGGGAGAGCGTAGATGAAAAACAAAAGACATATCTGACAGTCCTTCCTCGAAAACGGATTCCGGAAGTTCTTGAAGCTGTTCATGGCGGTGTCGGCGGAAGACATTTTAGTAAGACCTTGGCAAAAGTTAGAGAACGGTTTTACTGGCTGAACAGTCATCAAGATGTTGAACACTGGTGCCGACAGTGTAAGCAGTGTTCGTCAAGCAAGGGCCCAAGAACCCGGACAAGAGGAAAGATGATGCAGTATCTTGTTGGTGCACCCTTTGAACGAATTGCCATAGACGTAGCAGGACCCTTTCCTACTAGTAGCTCCGGAAACCGATATGCTCTTGTTACTATTACTTTAGTAAGTGGCCCGAGGTTTATCCGATTCCAAACCAAGAAGCAACGACAGTAGCTGAAGTGCTGTTCCAGAACTGGATTTGTCGATTTGGTGTACCCAGAGAGATACATTCAGACCTAGGAAGGAACTTTGGGTCACAAATATTCCAACAAGTATGCCAGTTGCTGGGAATCCATAAGACCCGTACAACCCCACTACACCCTCAGTCTGATGGAATGGTTGAAAGATTTAACCGCACATTTAAAACCTATTTGAGGATGGTGGTAAACTCTAAACAAACCGACTGGGATACCTGTATACAACCATTCCTATTGGCATATCGTTCTTCAATCCACAAGTCAACTGGAAAAAGCCCGGCAAAAGTTCCCTCTACGGTGATGAACTTCGTTTACCTTTGGACATTATTACTGGAAGACCCCTTAAGTCTGAAACCCTTGCGGAGTACGTCGACCATTTACAAGAGCGTTTACAAATTGTTCACGAACAAGCACGGGATAAACTTCATCTAGAAAGTAACAGAATGAAATCACGTTATGACATAAAGGCAAATTCTACCGGTTTTAATCCTGGGGATAAAGTCTGGTTATACAATCCACGGAGGACGAAGGGCAAGTCACCAAAGCTCCAGAAGGATTGGGAAGGTCCATTCAATGTGGTCACCAGAATCAACGACGTGGTGTACGTATCCAGCGACATCCGACAACGAAGATGAAAATTGTAAACATCGTCCGGCTAGCGCCCTATCATGACTCAGGTGGTCCCATGTTTGATCGGGACGATCAAACTTGAGAGGAGAGCAGTATTATGAAAATGTAAATACATTAATTATTCTCCTAGTTTTTGTACAATTTTATTAGTATTCTGTAGTTAAAGTTGATTTGTAGGGTTTCTTTAGGGTTCTACTTACGTTTGGTTTATTATTTTTATCTATAGTGTTTAGTTTTTAAGTAGTTCATCTTGTTCGAGAGCCCCAATTTAGGTTATGTAGGTTATATTATTGTACAGAGATACACAATCACTTGCACTGCCTAAAGTAGGAATCACCAGAACGCAGGTGTTTTATCTTTGTTTAATAGACTGGCTAAAAAGAGGTGACAAGTCTGTGAGTCCTGGCAGTGTTTAAAATATTAAAGTGTTATAAAACTGTTATAAAAGATAATGTTTTCCCAAACCGTTGAATAGGGAGACGTGGATCAATTGAGTGGCCACTTGGGTCACCCGACCTTAATCCATTGGACTACTTTCTTTAGGGTTTGTCTCAAAAATGAAGTGCACTACTACACATGTTTGATATCCTCAAAAATTGCATTCGTAATATAATTAGGAATATTTCTCCCGATAGTTCAAAGTATACACCAGGAATTTATCAATCGTACAGTTCTGTCATAATAAGGCTTCCCCACAATTTGACGTGACAGTCCAAGATGGCTGCCGAAAGATATGTACCAGGGGAGGGCAAAAAGTGCTTATAATTTTTCCTTGCTCAGTATAACAAAATGTAATCTTTCTGTTAATAAAACTGAATTTTTGCACAAAAAAAACTCAATTCGTACACATACAACTTCTATTTGACCCTCTAGAACAGAAAACTCAATCGATCCCCCTACACTTCTTATATCTAGTTTCCAAAGCGAGAGACTCGCTGGACACATCTTTAAACATCTCGTACTCATCCAGCTCCAAAAAGGCGTCGTTGATCTCGTTGTTTTTATACGTAATTTCCAGACTGAACCTGGACGATTTTTCCGTTTTCAAGCCATCGCTGTACTCCTCGTTAGTGGACAAGTAGCAATCGAACTGCTCCTGGTTCACACAGAAAATCTTCTCGATACGTTTTTGTTTTTTTCTGGAACGTGTCTGTTTATACCTTCTCGGACTAAGCGCTTTGTATTTGACAATGGTGCCCTTTTTTGCAGTTTTTTTCATTTGGTCATCCAGTGGTGCGGGGTTGGATGTTAAGCTACTCGACTTAGGAATTATCGACAAGTTCGTTTCCTCCTGGAATAACTTATGATTAGTGAACACGAACCTAATAAATATACCTGGACTGCTAATGCAAATGGCCATCATGCCAAAAATAACCGCTACCTGGTGGCCGCCATTTTTGTGGTGGTTGAGTCGTTTTGATGTTGGTCATTCTGAACATTTTCAGTGTTGCCGACAAAATATATATTAAATGAAGGTAATGAAGTTGATGACGCTGATATTTGACATATGATCGGGTCAATACGCCAGTAGCCGGACAGTTTTGTCAATTTTTAAGTTTAAAATTCTATAAAAAAATATTTTTTTTAGCTACAAAATTGATTTTAAAAGAAATTGATGTCTGCAGGTGTCTATTTATTATAAAGAAACCAAAATTGGAGATTTATAGTACATGTTTTTAAAAAAAATCTATTTTCCTATAAAAATGCATTTTTGCTAGTGATCGGACACGACAAATCCAGTAGTCGGACAGAACGGGATTGATCAATTAAGACCAGTTCAGAAGTAGTAAATAATTAATTTTCGTTGAGAGCTTTACTTTAGAACAAGCAAAAATGTTAGTTAGTTTAGTAAAGAAACAAAATTACAAACAAAAATATTGTTTTTAAAAGAAAATCATTAAGACAAAATAATTTTAAAATTGACACACAAAAAAGATGAAAAGGTAATATAATAGTAAAGATAATAAGAAAAAATTGTGAATGTTTGAATGAAAAAATGTTTTACTTTCCCTAACCTCATAACTTTTATTAGTAACATGTGTTGTGTTTTGATAAAATGATATTTAATTTTACTCAGTATGGTAACATCCAAATTTATTACTTTTAAAACCCGCCACTATGTGGTGCTCGAAGCATCGGTTGCTAAAAATTTACATGTTAGTTGTCACTCTCTCTCTCTTTCGAGTACGAAATGAATTTGTAAAGAGGTGCCTTGTTTCCCGCTGAATATAAGTTTGGTGTTTCGCCTAAATAAGGTGTTTTAATAAGAAAAAATTGTGAACAACAAACAGCTGAAGCTTAGAAAACCCTCCTAACAACGTTTTTTTTTTTAACAAACTATAAAAACAGGAATACTTATAATTATTTAACATAAAAGAACAAAAAACTAAATTTCTTTCCTACAATAAAAACCTAAAATAAAATATACATTTTGCTAAATTAATTAGACATTTAGCTATTTTTGTTAATTTTCCAATGTCAATATAGGATCAGGATCGAGACTTTCTGAGATGTTTTCACTCTACCCTTATTACAGTCCTGTACCGTTGACTTTGGAACTAAGTTAATGTTTTTTTTTAAATATTTCTGAGCGTTCATCCTTTTTTGAGAATTCATTTACTAAAACAAAAAAACCATCTCAAAATTAAACTTTTTTTGTCAACTTTTGTTAGTGAACGATTACTGGATGGGACTGAAAATTAATCATATACCAGTAATCGGACAGTTTTTACAGAGGCAAATTGATGGTTTAATATTGAAAAAGTATGACCGATTACTGGCTGAACCAAATAAAACATACTTCATATCCTTAAAAAAAAAAAGAGATAGAAAAATTTATTTAATTTTAAAGTAGAAATTTTCGCTTTATTTTTATAGAAGCCGAACATGTGTCCGACTATTGAATTTTTCGCTTGGTCTAGTAACCGGACACCTTATTTTTTTGGTTGTAATTTAAAAAAAAAAGTTTTTTCTAGTAGTTTCAACTATTATACAGGGTGATTTTTAAGTTGATACTTTTTTTTAACTGTGTATAGAACTCGGTAAAATAAACATTTTTTTCAAATAACTTTATTGAAAAAACCGAAAAATACAAAAATTGCATTGCCAAAATGTTATAAAATGACTCCAATACGGTCCTCTCTAATTTAAATAAGTTGTTCAAAGTTGTCACCATTAACTTCAACACAAGGATTTGCTCGACGCGACGTAACCACTGTTCTGTAACGACACGCAATAGAGAAATCGGTTTTTGTCTAACTGTTGCCGCAGCCTGCTCAATACGTGCTATTAGTTCTTCTTGTGTGTCGATGGGCGTCTTGAAAACTAAACTTTTTATATACCCCCACAAAAAAAGTCACATGGATTTAAGTCTGGCGACCTTGGTGGCCATGCAACTGGTCCATTTCGGCCAATCCACCGATTTGGGTATCTCATATCTAAAAATTCACTTCTCGTCTAAAATGGGCAGGTGCTCTATCCTGCAGGAGCCACATAGCTTGCCTGATATTCAGTGGCACGTCTTCTAACAGAACAGGCAGATTATTTTGCAAAAAGTCCAAATAAACATCGCCCGTCAAACGGTCTGGTAAGATAAATGGTCCAACAAGTATCACATTCACAATTCCTGCCCACACATTAGCAGAAAAGCGGTGTTGAAAATTGGTTCTGCGATTTGCATGGGGATTATCAACAGACCAAACATGCTTATTTTGAAAATTGTTAATTCCGTTTCGGGTGAATGTTGCCTCGTCCATGGCTAAAATTTTGTTCGAAAAATGTTAATCATTTTCATGTTGTTGTAAGAACCATTCACAAAACTGAACTCTGCGGGGGAAGTTTTCAGGCAGTAGCGCTTCGACACGTTGAACGTGAAAGAGATTAAATTGATTCTCGCGCAATGTTGTCCATACTTTTGTTTGACTTAATCCGACCTGCCCTGCAACAACTCGAGTACTTGTTGTTGGAATTTGTTCTTCCCTATGAACATTTTCAGGTCTCCTTCCTCTTCCTGCATGCCCTCCACGATGTTCCCGTAAATCGCCAGTATCCCTAGCCGGTTAAATAAGATTTATGAAACTTCTGGGTGTAGGATGACTCCGCAAAGGAAAGCGGTCTGCGTATAATACCGAAGCAGCAGCAGCACTTTGAAGACACTCTTCATAAATAAGCAACATATCCACAAGTTCATTGTTTATTGTTTTCATAACGATGTGCCATTTTTAGGATTTGCAAATTTAAAATTAACATCAATAAACCAAAAGTGTCTAAGACTAACTGATCGGTACAATGCGTGATCGATAATACCAAAATTCGAGCAAAAACTAAACATAAACAGACGATGAAAAACAAACTCATATTTACTTTTTTTATTCTGTATGTCCGTTGTTTTTGAGTGTATCGAAAAAAGTTATTTGAAAAAAATGTATATTTTACCGAGTTCTATACACAGTTAAAAAAAAGTATCAACTTAAAAATCACCCTGTATACATGATAATCTCATAAAACCTAATAAAAAGTAACCACCACATATTTTACTTACCTTTATAGTATACTTGATCTCAACCAATTTAATAAATATTCTTAACTCACAACACAAAGCCAATTTTGAACTTGTCGGAACTAATGAAGAACTGAACTGACAGAGATGACAGTTTTAGACAGACAAATTTTATTGGTCTATCATGAACTTAAGTAAAAAAAGTCATGACTCGTACAGTGTCGTGCACTTTCTTCATTCATAAATAATGAAATCATAATATATGTTTATTATATAAAAATCATAGTTCAAAATTAACGTGCCTTAATACTAAAGTGCTTTAAATTTATATTTTTAAATTATGACTTTGCAGGAGGATATTGTCCATGTTTTGTGAAGCTTTTCTCTAAGGAGCAGGGTATTCGTTAGGTCGCGAAAATAGAAATTTTGAAACATCTATACCATTTTTTCTATACCTCTTCCCTGTCCATTCCAGTTGCTCCATTATTTTGCAGCAAACATTTACCTGTAGAGCTTCTTTTTCTCTCTCTCTTAACTTACTAATTTCCCTTTTTATAATTTTACTTAAATAATAAAACTTATTTTATATTTTCTTATATTGGTTAGCGCATTTGTGTTTTGTTATCCAATCCGTGAAGTACATACTTGTTAGTTATATCATTTTATGTCGTTCATTAACCATCTGATCATTTTTATGGTATTAGGATTCGTAAGATACAAGTTTATGAGAGCAATAAAACATGTTTTTTAAAGTGCATGCATCGATCCCTGTAAATTAATTGAAACTTCATAAATTTCAATGAGATTAAACAAGTACAAGAAAAATATCAGAACTAATGCAACTATCTTAAATTCTTAACTAGATGTAACTTTCTATTTAGTTATTGTAAACATAACCTCGCAGAAACTTTATTTTTTTTTATTTTCCTACAATTGGCACCACTAAAATTTGTCAGAATGACCAATATTGAAAAGACACAATCACGCAAAATGGCGGCCACCTAGTAGTGGTCATTTATTTGTCAATGGATTGGCAGTCCAGACATATTTATTAAGTTCGTGTGAGTGAAAGAGAATTATATTAAAATTCACTGATCTTACCCTGGGACTATTGGGTCTGGTCAAGTTAATAAATCGATTGAGTACCGCGATCTGATCGCTCTGATCCGTCATTTTCGCCTTAAGAGCGCAAATTTCATCTTGTCTACTTTCCGCCGCTCTTTCTAGCTCTAAAAATAAAAACACCCCTACAGTTGGAAACACTTAAGGCAATTACTATCCAGTAACAGCCCTAAGTGCCCTTTGCCAGCCATCCAGAGAGAGAAATCGGGGCCTTTCCGGGGCCACCGCTCACTCGGTTTCATTAAAACCGATTTATCGTCGCATTCTTGCCCGGATACAGATTTTTTAATTTACGGCCACTCATAACCAGCGGAGAGGGTGGTGCCATTTATTACCTAAAATGCGAGCGTCCCTTTGACTAATCTGGATCGAAAAATTCCGTTCCATTTGGCCGATGTTCGGTTGTCTGTCTACTAATTGGGCATACGCTTCCCTTATAGCCTGTAAATCTTCCACCTGAGCTTTATATGCGTCATTTTCTTGCTTTAGTCGGTGCATTGCGCGTTTTTGTTCGAGTTTCAGCTGAAAGCAAATATGTTTTCAACCTTAGAACATTGAAAGGCTAGAATTAGCATCGCTGATGCAATGATGCCAAACGCTTATGTGGAAAAGGCAAAAAAACACTTCATAATCATACAAATTTGACAGGCACAAAACAATACTACTGTTTCCCTTTAATAAAATATGATTAGATACTCTATAAAGAAGTTAATATTCAAAGTTAAATGAATGTAGATAAAGTTTGTTAGAGAAATGGGCAACAACATCGCAACGCCGCTTGATCTCACTGTTGATGTGTTGATGCTACCGACTCAAGGAATCTTTACCAGTGACGTCGTTAAAAAAGATTTACGTGATAAATATTTATTAATATTAACTAAAGAAACTAAATATTTTATAATTATTCGAGATTTCTTAATATTTCAGGTTTAAGGATACACATTTTAGTATGTCATTTTTCTGCCAAGACAACAAACATAAAATTAGTCCTGTTAATAAAACCATAGACAAAACTTCAGTTATTCTTTATAGCCTATTAATATGTAAGTATTTTCAAAAAAATATTTGAATTTAAAAATATAAATATTCTTGTATTTAAGACACTTCATATTGATACACAAATAAGGATTAGTTCATAAATAAAAAAGACTGTCAAATGTCACTTACGTCCACAAATATTATTTTATTATTTATTGGGAGCGGCTACTGTACTACTATAATTATCGTAATTTTCTCTCGTTTCTCATTATAGGTTATGTTTATTTATACAATCACAATATATTTTTTTTAAGGTATTTTAATTGTCATCATCAAATATAGGTATTTTATTTATTTATTTATTTATTTATTTAAGTACAAGGCTCTCCTACAGATAGACTAAGCAATCCAATAACAGGAAAGCACAAAGTATCTTATGAATTTAAATACAAGTAAGCGCTTTGCCAAACATTACATTTTCACCAAACCTAACAAATACACCAAGCAATATAAACCAAACTAACTTATTTAATAGTAACTCTTATAAACAATAAAGAAGCATATATACATATGAATAATGACAATAGGGAAAAAAAGGACAATATTTATCGTTATTTACGAAATTAGGTAGAATTTTTTAAGTATCGCTTAAATGAAGCCATACTGGAGAAAAATATATCATCATTCAAATTAGTTTCTTGAAAATTATTAAAAATACGGGCGCATCTGAACAATGGAGAGTTAGACAAATAGTTTGAAGAATATCTTGAGATGCTAAAGGTCGATCTATTACGCAAAATGTAAGGATTAACGTTGATATGTAAATTTTCCAGACAGAAAGGGCAGTCTATTAAATTATTAATAATTTTATAAATCAATATTAAATCAAAATTGTTTCTACGACTCTCTAAGGGCTTCATACCATAAAATTTTAAGTTATCATAGTAAGTAAAAAAATGTCTCTGTCTATTAAAGCGAAAATTTACTATATTTACAAACTTTCGTTGAACTCTTTCAATTTGGTCAATATATTTGTGATACATCGGATTCCAAGCCACTGTCGCATATTCTATAGTAGGTTTAACGAACGCATTATATAATAATATTAATGATGATTGATTACTAAAACCCTTTGTAATTCGAGTTATAAAACCTAGATTTTTTAGAGCTTTCTGAACAATGTTTTCTATATGAACGTCGAAGAGCAGTCTGGAATCCAACGTCACACCTAAATCCTTAATAAACTCCACATACTTCAGGATAGTGCCCCCGAGATAGACATCACATTTGTTTTGTGTCTGAGATAGTTTTCTGCTAAAAAGTATAGAATGACATTTTTCTGGATTAATAAATAATTTATTTAAGGTACAGTACCTTTCAAAATTTGCAAGATCAGATTGCAGGGCACGAAAATCTGATACCTTCTTGATTGTTGTAAAGATTTTTAGGTCATCTGCATATGCAAGATATCTACAGGTAGAGAAACATTGACCAATGTCATTTAAAAAAATTGAGAACAAAATCGGTCCCAAATGAGAACCTTGCGGTACTCCTGAAGTTACGGTTGT
Organism: Anthonomus grandis grandis; assembly: GCF_022605725.1. NCBI lineage: Eukaryota > Metazoa > Arthropoda > Insecta > Coleoptera > Curculionidae > Anthonomus > Anthonomus grandis. The sequence goes on from NC_065547.1 coordinate 8,981,669, forward strand.
ACAAGAAGACTTTACTCCATTTACGACAACGTACTGAGAGCGATTTGTTAGATAACTTTTAATGAGTTTGAGCAGGGCCCCGTGCACACCGAAATTCTCCAACTTCACGAAAAGTGTAGGATGATGTACCTTATCAAAAGCCTTGGAAAAGTCAGTGTACACGGCACAAGTTTCCAGACCACTATCCATACTTTCGTTTATACTCTGAATAAATGGTATTAAGTTGGTTATTACCGATCTTTTTTGGAAAAAGCCATGTTGGTTAACATCAATAGCTTCTTTGACCTTAAAGAATAATTGTTTTAACAACAAAGATTCAAAAAGTTTACCAAAGTGACTAAGTAGGGAAATAGGCCTGTAATTCCGTACATAAGTTTTTTCTCCAGATTTAAATACTGGCACAATTTGAGCTGTTTTCCAAATATTAGGAAAAATGCCGCTGGATAAAAATTGATTATACAAAATATGCAAAGGCTCGCACAAGCTAGGACAAGACTTCAAAAAAAATGAAGGAAAACCGTCTGGACCAGGTCCCTTTTTAGGATCCATAGATATAAGTGCGGATTTAATGTCATTTATATCAATATTGTTAACTACAAAACATTCTTGACATTGACTAGGCTCAATTAAAGTTGGTGTATCAGAAGGTTCAAATACTCCACTAAAATACTTAGAAAAGAGTTCACTAATGTCAACACAATTCGAAGCTTCCTGATCATTAAATTTCATTTTTATTGGTAAGCTTTTAGTGTTTTTTTTGTTGTGAAAAAATGACCAGAAATATTTAACGTCTTTGACAATGTTTATTTCCGTTTTATAAATATAATCTTTGTAGTCATTGCGTATATTAGTCTTTACTGTTTTGCGTAAATTTGAAAAGTTGTCGTAATCAGATTGTCTTCGGTACAGTTTCCACATTTTATGTGCCTTTTGTTTATTTTTAATTAGATAGATTGTGTGTTTGGAAAACCATAGAGGGTATTGTCCCTTATTGATCTTAATTCTAGGGATGTGGTTAATAACAATGTTATCTAAAACAGTATAAAAACATGCAATGTTAATATTTACATCTTTAGATAAAAATAATTTGTCCCAATGAGTAGAATTAATAATTTCATTGATAGTGTCGTAATTGGCATTATTAAGTTTTAACTTGGTATATGAATTACTAATAATGTTTTTCTCCGATATTAAATTAACATTTATATCCAAAGACATCTTCAGGCACAAATGGATCCATACTTTTATTTACAATAACTTTTGTAGAATTAGAAATAATAAGATCCAGAATTTTATCACGAGCATTGAAGACGTGATTAAATTGCTTTAGATTATTAAAGTAAAAAGCATCAGAAAATGCTTTGCTGCAAGGATCAGTGGCGTTGATAGGCAATAAATCCTTAACATTCGGTTTTTGTGACCATATTAAATTAGGTAGATTAAAGTCACCCATTATTAAAAAATAACTATTAATATTAGTGCTTATAATATTTTCTAGTTTAGACAAAAAGTTTAGATAGTTATTTACTGCCGCATGAGGTGGAATATAAACAGTGCATAAAAATAATTTTCTGCCCCCCTCTATAGTAACGCTCACCCATATGTCTTCGATTATTGTGTTATAATTACACCACTTAGAGACAAGTTCCGTGTGGTATACGTCACGAATCGCCAATAAGACACCGCCACCATCACTTTTGCCACTAATGTTAGCGTTCCTATCAAGTCTAAAAACATTATAGTTGTCAGGAAACAGCTCCGAGTCCAGAACGTTGGGATTTAACCAAGACTCGGTTATTGAGATACAGTCGTATAGACAGGTGCAGGCAGACTGATAATCTACTGTCTTTGTCCTAAGGCCTCTGGTGTTTTGGTAGTAAATAAAAAATTGCTGAGACGAAGTCATTAAAAAAAAGAAAAGTTGTAAGTTGGCACAAGAAATTACAAAAGTACTAATTAGAAGATATGGTTTATAGTGATGCTAGCAAGGAAGACAGAGTGTGCTCATTAATAATATTAATGGCTTTGCTATTCTCGTCCCTCTTTATGAAAACTTTCATTTCTTTCACCCAACAAAATTTGAAGTTAGAATTTTTACAAAATTCCCTAGCTTTCTTGTGAAGTTGCTTATAGTAGGGTGAAAGGTGTTCGTTAACAAATATTTTTGAGCCATGTTCAAATCCTAAGTCTGTTGCCTTTAACCCGTGATTTCTTTTCAATTTAGCGGCATTAATAAATTCGTTTCTTTTAGCTGCGGATGAGAATTTGACCACTATGTTTTTGGGTTGGGTTGAACTATTTGTACCCTTAGCATATCTGGCAACCCTATGACATGATACGATATTGTCATCTTGAATGTTACTCCCAATGAAAGAACCTAACTCCTTTACGAGAGTGAGGACGTTTTCCTGTTTCTTCTCGGATTTTGATTCTTTTCTGAATTAAAAAATAGTAACTCGTTAAAATAACTTTAATTGTTATAAAATTACATACAATAAACGATTTCCAAAAAAAGCGACCTCTATACGCGTTTTTTTTTTTTAAACTTTATATCATTTTTTTACAAAGTTGCCTTAGATTGCTTTAAAATAAATGAACTTAATTTTTTTTATAAGTTTTTTACTTATTGTTGGCGACCTTTTGTCTACTGAGTATTGGTTACTGTTAAATAAAATTACATTTAAAAAATAAGTAAATAAAATGGAAATTCAAAACTATTAAGAAATTTTACCCACACAGGGCTACCCGTGTGTGGGCGCATGTATATGCGTTATACTTATAATATATAAAATTACCTAAAATATCAAATAATTTAGATAAATAATACCTATTTGTTGACACCTGATAAATGTGTTTTTGTTTATAAAATTGAAGAGTGGAAATTCAAAAGAGTCTAAGTGCTACTGCCGGTAAATTTCAGGTAACACTTGTGTAATAGTCTACGTGCCAACGCCAATAGCATAGAAAAGGGTCTATGTACCTTTCGTATTACCTTTGTATTATTTTCTGACGTCAAAACCTGCAGCCGGTCTAAGCGCAGGTATCTTTTTTAGGTTAAAGGGGTCTAAGTGCCAAGCACTTAACGTCATTAGTATACAGGGTGTTTTTTAAAATTCAGGAACGTGTCCTTTGAACAAAAATTCGCAAAAAAGTTCCTATAAACATAGGTCCTAAACCTTTTAGATTTTGAGCTACAGGGTGGTAAAGTTTTAACAAAAAAATAATTTTTTTTCGATAACTTAAATACCCCTGTAGATATTTATCCAAAGATTGGTATGCAGGGTCTGTGTATCCAGAGCCATTTACCAACCTACTTTTAACATTTTTATGTTCTCCAGTGGCGTGTTTGCGTGTTTTCCGCTGAATACTTTTATAAAGAAAAATGGTACGCCACTGGTTTTTCTTGTATTAAAAAATATTTTTAAATTCCCCGTTTTATTTGCAACATTTCCGATCCCTTGGATTTTGTCCGTTAGATGTACGGTTTTCGTACAAAAAATTAAAAACCATGGACATGTTGCTCAGATTTGATTAGACTTTCTTTATTCTAGTAATTATTCGTTTTTTTTAGTTTATTGCAATTTTAATAATAAATAATAAAATTTTTATTAATTAATTTAGTACAAAAGCCAGCCCAATTTAATAAAATTGTAATTGAGGATTTAAAACTTTTGCTTCTTAATTTAATTAAAATAAATCTTCTTTCTTTAATTTAAAATACAAGTTTTTAAGTGATAAAAATAATTTCATTTTTTATTATTTATTTAAGTAATATTATTATTTTTACAAAAGTTTTTCAAAATGTGCTCCTCCAGCATCAATACAAGTATCTAATCGACGTCGCATTGATTGGCGGACACGTTCAAAAATTCCTGGTGTCTGCCGAATTATCTCACAAGACGTTATAATGCGATTACGCTCATCCTCCACATTATCAATTGGATTTCTATAAACAAGTGATTTAAGGTTAGTTAGTTAGTTAGTACGCGGACTAAAACCTCTACATATTCTCAAACCTATTAAGTCACAATTTGGAATAATTTACGTGTAAACTTGTCAACTCGCGCACGTTGAGTTTGAGAATAGGGGATTGGGTCCGCGTATTGAATATTTGGTACTCGCGGTGTAAACTAGGCTAATGAATCAAATAAGTATGCATTTAATAAGGAATTTTGGTAATTGGTTTATTTCGTTTTTTAAAGCAATAAGATGTTTTAAAAATCATAAAATTTAGATTTTTCAATTAATTATTTAATAACTACGTGTTTACTTTTGAAACCCCATAACTTTCATAGGTTTATGTTGTTTAACCAGTTAGCAACCCATCAGAGCAAACTTTTTGCCTTCAATTTTCTCGAAAACCATCGTTCTGGGCGATGTGCAACAAGAGTACCTTTTTTGTAGGAAAAAGTATGTAGTTTTTAAAAAATGAACCCACGTTGCGAAAAAAATAACCTAAAAAAAGTTATTCACGAATTAACCCCCTACCCTTGCAAAAACTACCCTTTCCGATTTTCCAAATTATTTTTCAGTATCACCATTTGATTTTGGGTCAAAATTTATGGCAGAGGATTTTTTTTCGAAATTTTATCTCGTTTCTTAAGCCTACAATTTCAAAAAACCGTTTTTATCTAGAGTACTATCACCCCCCGAATTTTTTTACACCATTTCAATGACACCCTGTATACTGTTACTTAAAAATCACTTTTTTCCAAATCCTATTATAACTGACGCACATTTTTTGTTCACTGTCCTGGCATCTTAATTATTACTTATTAATCAATCTGGAATTATGGTATCAAATTTAATTATTCATTTATTTCTCATGTTTTATTAAAATGGCTATAATTAAAATTTGTCTTCTTCTGCTTTATTTATAAGCTCGCGTCATTTTAGACGGCCGCCCAAATTTAATCTAATGGACCTATAGTTTAACGTGGGTTCGGATCCACGAACCAATTTTTTGTAAAGACAAACACAAACAATCATGTCTATGCCAGGATTTAAACCTGAGACCACACGATCGCATCATGAACTTTTGCCCACTGCGCCACCGAGGTCGGTTAAGATTTTGTAAAAATCCCATTTTCTTATTCGCCATAGTTTGAGATAGCGATCGTTCTAAAAACTGGAAAATAATTTCCAGTAATTTCTTATAGGCTTTTTGCCAGAGGTAATTTGCAATATTTTTTTTCCTGAGGACAAGGCTTAGAACATTGAAAGGCTAGAAGTAGCATGCCGTGGAACTATGGGCAGGTTTGTTTGCTTGCAACATCTCTGATGCAATGATGCCAAGTGCTTATAGAGAAATGGCAAAAATCACTTTATAATATCATAAAAATTTTCAGTTGTTTCCGAAGGCACAAAACAATACTACTGCTCCCCTTTAATAAAATATCAAGCATTTTTTAAAAATAAATTTGATAAGATACTCTATATCGAAGTCAATATAAGTTAAGTAAATAAAAATAAAGTACGAAGAAACGAGAAAACGGTAATGGCATCGCAACGCCGCTCGATCGCATTGTTTATGTCACAGATACAAGCACTCTTGACCAGTGACGTCGTCAACAAATATTTATACCTGATAAATTTTTATTAATTAATAATTAAAGAGTTTGAGTATAAGTAATATTACCATTTATGAGCTATTTATGTGTTTTTTTTAATGGACTTCATTAGAGGAAGGTCCTAATGAAAGGCAGCATTTTTGTCAAAGCATTTTTATGGAAATTAAATATTTTATTAATATAATATTATAGATTTCTTAATAAATCATGTTTTAAGACAAAAATTTTTAACATTTTGCAAAATTTTATTGTTATTGTTATATATTTAGCCTGTATAATGGTTTTGAGACATTTAATATTGACCTATATAATACCTAATACCAAATATTATATCATATTAATTCATACTAAAAAACAAAGCTAAGAATAAAGACTATGTACAATAGATTAGATTAGAGAGTTTATTAGTAGTAATATACAAACAAGTGCTTTTACAAGTCAAATAAAATATGTAGTATGTTGGGCTTTTCCATAAAATCATGTTATTATTTCATGTAAGTATTTTAATAATGACTTGAGACATCTAATTCAATTTCTTTGGCGCAAATTTGCTTGATGCAATCTTCGAATTTTAATTTTTTGTTCTTTATTTTTTTCCATAATCTGGTGACAAGTGATTAAGCTCTTGAAACGGTGGAATCATCAGTGCTTAGGTCCTCAGGATATCATTTTGATTTTACCCTAGAATAATATACATAAAAATATAGTATTACCAAAATTAAAAAGAAAAAATTAAAAAAATGTATTATGATAATCCAATTGATCAATAAAATGTATGTTATTATAGAGAATCTTTGTAATGTCATACATTTGATTAATTGCATTTAATTAAACAAATATAATACAATAAAATACCATATCACTTTTAAATAAGATATATAGAATAGGATGATACATGGCATAAAACCATGTGTAGAGAGAGGGGAAGTCAGAAATGAGTCAGGGAATGTGTAGCAGTTAAACAAAAACGGCTTGGATGAGAAATAGTAATTGTTGACCTAGACTCCACGGTTACTGTAGAACTATAATTCTCAGATGCAGTTATTGTTGATGATGAATGATCAGATCTGTAATTATACAAAATTTGGTGTATCAAGAATATTAATCTATTTTAATTATCCATACGTGTCTATATTAGCTTCACTGTTTGTACTATATACCATTTTGAAAGCTAAAGAAGTTTTTGCACTCTTCAGGAAAGCTACCCCTGTAGCTTTGAAGGGTAAATCACTTGGTAAATTAACTGAATTATTGGCTGCTGTGTTTTTAACCAGTGCATCAGAAATCCTAGTAAAAAAATAGTTTTACACACATACCTAATTTAATAAGTATTAGGTATAAATAAATCTTATATGAGTAACACTAATACTTTTTGTGAAGAAGCTGTATGTTTTACAACATAGCCCAAGCACAAGTTTTAAAAGGTTGTTTTTTTAGCTTACATAATGTAGTAAATAAAAGCATGCAAACCTTTATCAATAATTCTAAGGTAAAATATACTCATACCTATAAATATACTAGAAAAATATATTTAAAAAAATTACCTTTGAGGTAGAGCTGATTTTTTTAATAAAGTCTGGCTACTGATAATATTATCTCCCTTATATCACTTCTAAGGATGTGATCTGAACAAACAAATATGTTCTTTTTAAATGTGTTGATTTCCGTTAATGAAACCCATTGTTCCCTTTGGGCATAATCGTTGGGCAATCTATAATAAGTATTTGATATTTAACCAAAAAGCAGAAAAAAATTACAGTAATAAATTAATATGTGGTGCCAATTACTATATATATTATTGTAAGTTGCAATAGGGTAAAAAAAAATTATGGAACAAATTTTAAAGAAAGACAAAATTAACTTTATACATAGATATCAAACTATATATAGATAGGTACATAGGTATTATGCATTTTTTCTGCCAAAACAACAAAAAAAACATAAAATCCTGTAATAAAACCAGGGACAAAATTCTAGTTTTATATCTTTTATAGCCTATTAATAGATGAATATGTTCAAAAAAATATTTAGATTTAAAAATATAAATATGTTGGTATTTTACGCACACTTTCACATTCAAATTTTTATTAGGTTTATATCTATAAGATCCCCTATTCTACGTTTATGATGATGGTTACCCCATGATGTGATGTTATGAAAGTTTCGGTACTTACTTGTGAAAAGATCGGCTGGAATCACCTTTTTATCATGATGCGGCACAAACGACACAAGTTTTTGCCATCCTAGCAATTTAAAAAAACACTAAAACGTGGCCTTTTTTCCTTTTTAAACCAAAAATTAAAGAAAATACACGAATCCCGAATATAAACAAAAAGCCGTTTGACAGATGACACAACGCGTATGGTTTAGGCGCTTAAGCTCCGGTGTTGTCGCTTCAAATTTTTTAGAAGCAGTTTTAGGAATAAGAATGTTAATAATTTTGTTTTTTTTTTTGCTTAAGGATATATTTATTCTTAAAATAGGTTAATTGTAGTATTTATACTTTTTATTTTCAATTTTCCTATAAAATATAACAGAAATAAGTTAAATTAACGTTATAATGTTTGTTAAAATACAGCTAAAAATTTCCTCCGTTGGAAATTTGTGTCGACTTGACAACAGAGAATCGGCACATATGTTTGTAAATAAAACACCCCTCTTGCCCCTGTGCACATGTTGGACTCAAACAAAGTTGTTGTTTACTAATTCTAGCCTTTCAATGTTCTAAGGGACAAGGCTAATTCTTCTCGATAATCCGAAGTACTTCTTAGCGGGACACCCGGTACATGTAAGTCGATGATAGGTTAGACGTTCATGGAATACGAATATTGATCCTTGTAAAACTCCAAACAACTTTGGTTTTTAAGTGTATATCATTGTAATATTATAATTTTGCTTATATGACTTAGAATTTATTTTTATCATAATTTTTATTTTAAGATTTTATAAAAATAATGCATAATAACATTATTTATTAAATTATTAAAGACATATCATTCAATGATTTTTTTTAAAATGTAAGCCTACAGTAATTAACTTTAATTTTTTTTAATAACTTTCGATATAGGAATTTTACTTCACTATTTTATATTTATTTTGGTAGAAGTAGCATAATTACAAGCCCATAGAGTAAAGGCCCATAGGTTTAAGGTGAAACAGTTTATGTTGCTAAATTTTCAGCAAAGGTTAACCTTTCATTTACCACAAATTTCCAACCTACCATCAACCTGTACCTGAAACCAGTATTACAAGTGTGCAAAATGAATATATGAATTTCAAAATTACTTACAAGTTGAATTTCGCAATGTTATTAAGCCTTTTCCTGGGAGCAGAAGGGCGCAACCTGCCTTTAGCCTCCTTTTCTCTGGGTGGGCTTCATGATAATAAAGTTCAATACACAATATAAGTAGTCAAAAAAAATATTATTCAAAATACCACAATAACAAATTTCAAAAAGCTAAGCTTTTAAACACTAACACCAACTAAAAACATACAAACGAGTAAAAGACGTAAAGACTTCTCCGTAACCTCAAGATCGAGCTAAAGTTGTCGTACGAGTCGTACGACTGACATTTGCAGTTCGCGACCTAATAGTATATTAGGCAAATGGGGATACAGCTATTTTTTTCCCGCTCAGCGCCGCATGCTTTGAGGCTTACAAAAAATATAAATTCATTGACATTAAAATTAGATATACGTCCGACAGTATACAAAATACTTTCATAAAAAAACACTTACCAAATAAATACTAATAATTAAATGAAAATAGTATACCAAATTATATAAAATACGTAATATAAAGAAGAAAATACAGCTAGATGGAAAGCCGGCTCTGGTCGCCCCACCATAAGGCAAGGAGGCAGGCGCCGAGAAAATTCACGTGGATCGGCGACACTAAATTCCAAATATATTCGAATTAAATAATTTCAGGAAGGGCTCAGTAGTTCCATAATTTCATTGTCTAAATTTTATAAAAATAGGTAGTGTTTGGTACCAATGTAAAGATAAAACATAAAGCTATGTCTCTATTGAAGCCGTTTTTGGATTTAGGCCTTCAACATTACAGAATTAATTTTTGAAAATAGGGTTCAAATTTAATTATTTTACCAGCCGATTTCTCAAATTCAAAAACAAAAATCAGAATTCTGATTCAACAGAGACATGACAAATATGTCTTTTTGTCGAATAGTTTTTAAATTATACTTTTAGCTTAAACCGTTCAGAAAATATACCGGATATTCAAAGCATTATAAAGCCCATATATATTTTGGCGAGTGGTGGCCTCTTAAGTGAAAACTGGTGCTGATGACGGTTTTCTGCCACAGCATGTGGGTTCTCATAATGCCATGTGTGGTTATTGTGGAAGTTCATAATTGCGTCCCTGGAGAAATTAGCCTCATCGGTGAAAAGTATTTTTCTTATAAACGGTGTATCTTGCCTTAAGCGTTCTTGCATCCAACTACACAAAGCCGTTCTTTTCGGAAAATCGCCTGGCAAAAGTGCCTGCACCCGCTGAATATGATACGGGTATAAAAGGTTTCTTTTAAGAATATTCCAAACTGTAAAGTTACTAATGTGTACCGTCTGAGCAATTTTCCTAGTGCTTGTGGTGGGATCTTCCTCGAATTCATTGAGCACCTGTTCTTCAATTTGAGGAGTAGCTGTTCGGGGATGTGTGCGTTTTCAGCGGTGAGTTTTTTAAAGCTGCCGGTTTCACTTATACGTTGGTGTAAACGCGTAAACACGGAGTGATGAGGAATAACACGATTCGGGTAACGTGCAGCATAAATACGCAAGGCTTCTCGTGCGTTTCCGTTAGCCAGTCCATAAATGAAGTGCATATCGCACATTTCTTAAAATTAATCTTGTCAACAGGCGGACAGTGACTATGATTTAAATTTAAAATATCACAAAATCTTACAAATATCGACTTTATCGTAGGCAGAGGAAGAATGTGGTAAAAAGATTAAACTCTTAAACAAGAATGTGATTATCGTTGCGGCGGCGTTGTCCGTAGTTACGTTAAAAAAATTATGTTCACATTCGCGATTTTGGAAGCGTGAAATATTAACACTTCTTATATGTCACTTTTTTTAATATGTTAAATAAAGTGACATATTATGAACTACAATGAAATTTTAAATAAAATTTAAATAAAAACTTTTTATAACGATCATAGAAAAAATAAATTTTAGCGATCAGTCAAAGTAGAAAAATGTTTTTTAATTTTTTGTGCGAAAACCGTGCATCTAACGGACAAAGTCCAAGGGATCAAAAATGTTGCAAATAAAACGGGGAACTTAAAAATATTTTTTAATATAAGAAAAACCTGTGGCGTACCATTTTTCTTTTTAAAAGTATTCAGCGGAAAACCCGCACACACGCCATTGGAGAACATAAAAATGTTAAAAGTATGTTGGTAAATGGATCTGAATACACAGACCCTGCATACCAATCTTTGGACAAATATCTACAGGGGTATTTAAGTTATCGAAAAAGAAACATTTTTTTGTTAAAACTTTACCACCCTGTAGCTCAAAATCTAAAAGGTTTAGGACCTATGTTTATAGGAACTTTTTTGCGAATTTTTGTCCAAAGGACACGTTCCTGAATTTTGTCGCAATATATAAAAAACACCCTGTATAAAATGGACGCACGTGGCAATGTACAACAGAGCGATAATGCAGTAAAAAGACGCCAAAAAGGTACTGAAAGTGTTAGAAAAGAAAGAAAAAGGTGCAGAATTAGTGGTTTACAACATTCAAATTATAAAAGTGTTATTGTGCCGCCAAAAAATCCGCCTGAACTTGAGGTAAGCAATTCTAACCTTAAAACAAGCTCCAAAATATGACTTCACTTTTTTGTTACAGGTAACATGTTCTTGTAAATATGCCTGCAAATCTTTAACATTCGAGCAAAGAAACGCACTGTTTCGTCAATATTATGAAGCTGCTAATTTCGATAAGCAGGGTACTTTTCTTTTGGGACTGATTCAAGCTATAAACGTAGGTCGCAGGAGACACGGCACGTATAATATGCCAGAACAAAGTCGTCGCCAAAGTACGATTACTTATGCTGTTCCTAATGGTAGTGGACAACATGTTCAGGTTTGTCGAAAAACTTTTTCTGACATATTTGCACTGAGTCATAAAAGAGTGCAAGTACTTGTCGAAAAAAAGAAAATGGGACATACTACGTACACAGATCAACGTGGTAAGGGAACGAAAATTAGAAAGTATTTGCCAGAATTTCGTCAGCATGTCAGGGATCATATTCAGAGCTTTCCTCGCGAGGAAAATCACTACAGCCGGAATAAGTCAATCAAAGAATTTCTAAGTCCAGATTTAAATCTAAATCGTATGTTTTTGGCGTATAATGCCAAATATCCACAATCAACCGTTACTTATAAGTATTACTCAATGGTATTTAAGAATAATTTTCCAAATCTTAGATTCGGAAGGCCTAGGTCAGATACATGTTCGAAGTGTGTTCTTTATCAAAATAAGATTAAATCAATTTCATTGTCCGATCCAGAAAGAAGACAAGTTACGCAAAAACTGGAATTGCATCATCGTAAAGCGGAAAATACAAGAGTCGCAATGAACACCGACATTGCTAAATCACAAACAATAGAAAGTGATATATATACAATACTATTTCGATTGATTTAGAACAACTGCTTTTGTACATTCTGACATGTTTTACAGTCGGCAGTTGTCCTGTTTTAACCTCGGAATTCATTTGTCAGATACAGATGATGCATTTATGTGTCTCTGGGATGAGTCACTTACTGGGAGAGGTGGAAATGAAATAGCGTCTGTTCTGCTAAAAGTAATTTTGCACTCAAATTTTCCTAAAGGAAAAAATTTGGTCATGTGGAGTGACAATTGCATAGGACAAAACAAGAACAAGATTATTTTAATGTTGATGATTTACCTAGTTTCTAAGGGTATCTACGAAAAGGTTGGGCAAAAATTTCTGATCTGAATTTCTGAAGTGGCCATTTATGTCTCACTTGTGATAGAGATTTTGCACAAATAGAAAAGAGAAAAAGCGTTGTAAAAAACTACACTAACACACAAGAGGCACAACTAACACGCAAGAGGCACGCCACCAAAGACCTGTACTGCGTATGGAAAAAAACGATTTTAAAGATTTTCAGAGCATGGCAGGCGAATATCTAAATACGACTAAACTACAAATTTCACAAATAGCCTGGATTAAAATTGAATAGGGGCAAGAAACGTTGGTTAAAACCAAAAAGACCTTCTCTCAGCTCGAGGAATGGACCACTTGTAATGTTTTAAAGAAGGGAAAAAGGTCTAGTGAAATTCCGGTAGCATTGGTTCCAAACCTCGACTGCAGAAATCGTATTTTAGCCGAGAAGCTGAAAAAAAGATATGATGGACTATATTCCTGTTAAATATGTTCAGGTTTATGATAATATCATCACAAAAAACACAATCGAATTAAAAGGCTCCTTTGGACATAGACCCTTTTGACAGTGTATTCTAGTCGATTTTGTGTTATGATTAGTTTTTCTCAATAATAGTCTTTGTTTTGTGTATAACAATATAACACGTTTATTGATTCTTGTTTAATTTGCCTAATAAAACTATTTCAATACAAATTCAAAGTTTTTTTAATGTTATATATATTGTTTTATCAATATCTCAGTTTCATTTTTTTGGCACTTAGACCCTTTTGAATTTCCACTCTTCAATTATGTGAAAACAACTTTTTCATATTATGCTTTTATTATTTAAAATTGAGTCCACAGCCAACCCATGCAATAAAAAAGTGTCCCAGACAAAATCAAAAAATACTGGAGGGTCATAGGTACTGAAGCCACTGCCATTTTTGTCACTAAGTTTTATTTTTCGTGTATGTAAATTACAAAATATGTGATTATAGCGGTACAAACTACAAAGCGCTAAAAAATCCTATAAATTTACAATTTTATCTCCCAAAAAGATTCAAAATTGACTCACTCTATATTTTTTAATTACAGCAAAAGAAAATCCTGTGTAAGCCGGCAATAATTACATATTTAACGTAAGTAGAAAAATATTCACAATATTTAAAGTTCTGTATTTTTTTCAACCATCCTCACTTTTTTATCAAAATTTTATCCACACTCAACATTCTATGTACAAATTTTCAAAAAAATCATGTTTTTAGTTTTTACACGTCCCTTTAACCTTACCGGGCCCATTAAATTTCTCTCTTTTATTTTTAATCCAAAATCCAACACAAATAAGTTAAATTAACATTATTATATGTGTTAATATAATGCTGAAAATTTTCTCGTGTAAAAATGTGTGTAAACTTGACGACAGATATGAATAACAACAGGTGAATATTTTTGTAAACAAAACCCCCCTTTGCTCCTGTGTACATGTTGAACTTAACCAAAGTTGTTATTTACTGATTCTAGTCGTTCAAGTTTTAAACCAATTCAGTTGAAAAAGAGTGTCCAAGAGCCATACCCAAATTCCCGTTCAAGTGAAGTTTTCACTTATAAGTTGATACGTACCTCCTCAATTTCCCCTTTTAACGTCCTGTTAGCCAGTTTGGTTCTGCTGGTCTCCAACATGATCTGGCTTAATTTCCCTCTTAAATTGTCATACTCCTTTTGTTGTTCTTTTATTCCTTGCTCGCAATCCTCTTTGATTTTTTTCTTTTGCCCTTCTACCTCTTTTTTAATGACTTGAAATAAGCTACACGTAAAAATAAGAAGTTATGAATTTGAGGAGTTTTAGAGCAAAGTTTCCTATATACTTTGCAATTGATTCTACGTTTTACTACATTATCTATTGAGCTTTTTGGAAAAAAAATTACAGTTTTTTTTTACCTTTTTTCTTCCTCTGTGGAGTTTTTCCCGATTTGCTCCCCTCGAAACGCCACATTAATTAAAAACAGGACTTTATCCGGGTCCAGACTTTTCGGTCTCGCCATTTCGCTCTCGTATTTTTCCTTCTGTTTTTTTGTCAGCTCGAGTAAATCGTGGGCTTCGGAATTGATTTTCTCCAGCAATTTTCCGATACAGTTTTCTGGGTTACAATATTTCGAGGTTAAATTGAAGGAAAAAAAATGTTTTTAAAGAAATTTAAATTTATATGTATAATAACGCATAATGCTTGGACCGTTCAGCCCTCCGTTCGAATAGGGCTAATATAAGCTGTAGAATGGACGGAAACGAGGACTAAGCGAATAATTTGGAGGAACCTTAAGGCAAAACCGTTCAGTACTCCATCCGACACACGTTTAAATAAGTAAGTTTCGATAAACTTGATGGTTTTTAGTTAAAGAATCATAAATTGCAGTGACTCCTTAAGTGAAATATAAAGATTAAGTCGACAAAAATAAATACTCAGATAACCGTAATTACCAAATGGAGTTTAATAGCAAGCTTAAAAAATGGAAACACATACAAACTATGTTGGATACCAGGACCCGAACGTGTTAAGGGTACTAAGAAGCAAAAGTGACTCAAACATTAAATGTACTATACTTTATAGAGTTGGATAGTAGAGAGTTTGAATCATTATTAAAGAGACAACACTGCAAAAATTATACAAAAGCATGGGGAAAGACATTGGACAGTAAAGAAAACAAAAACTAATTAATGAGGGGAAAGGAACAACAAAATTCGTGGTTTGATAACATGGAATACATAGATAGAAGACATGTAAGTCAGATAGTAAGAATCACAAGTAGGTCTTTAAGTAGTCTTAACTAGCTATCTTTTTCCTACCGTAGAAAAAAAGAAGAATAAATAAAGAAAGAAATACATCAGAGGTACAAAAAGAGGAACAAACAAACATAAATAAATAAGGAAACAAAATGGATAAGGGAGACAATTGGAATGTTATTTAATCATAATCTCAAGAGAAGCAAATAAAAAAAACTTATAATTTTCACTAATTTAAATTACTTTACCACATTAAAAGTATAGAACTTGAGAAGTATTTCATTGGACCTCATCAATAGGTTATGGGCCCATTGTGTCTGTGGACCAATGAAACCAGCAAGTATTGATGTTTACCATTGTCTATACTTCATGAAGTATATTATTTTTTAAGCAGATAAAGCGAATTTAGGAAAGAAGCTGTGCCAACTGCAGCCTACCTTACAAATAGGACATTTACTTCTACCCTGACAAACAATGTGACACCATCGGAACTTTGGCATGGTCACAAGCCCAACCTGGCTAAAATAAAAAATGTTGGATGTACTTCATATGTTCATATTCTACTGGAAAACCGACAGAGCAGACTTGGATTCCAGGGATAAAAACTTTTTATTCTTTATTTAAGCTATTTATCTGCAAAAAATATAGTCTTTATAAATTGTCGAATATGAGAAATACTATCGAATTGACTCCTCCCTTATGTGGACTGTTCACGGCATCGTATAAATAGGGCCAATTTCCAACAAGCTGAAAAACTGCTCGAGTGCAAGCTGTACCCACAAAGGGTAAGAAGACGATGCCCTCCAATTACCGCCCGATTGCACTAGTTCCAGTAATATCGGAGATTATGGAGAAAGCAGTCAACCAACAACTGTTAAGATATCTGGAATCATCTGGACTAATCAGCGATCATCAATACGGCTTCCGAAAGCTTAGATCCACCGGCGATCTTCTGGCTTACGTCACACACTTGTGGACGGAGGCCATGGAGAAGCACGGCGAGTCCCGCTCAGTCGCTCTTGACATTTCCAAGGCATTTGACAGAGTGTGGCATGAGGAACTACTAACCAAGCCTCTCCTCAATCGGCATACAAAACTCATTATTGAATTGGATCAAAAGTTTTCTTGAACAATGAATAATCCAAGTAGCCGTCGATGGATACCTCTCCGACAAATTTAACATTAACGCTGGAGTCCCTCAACGATGCATTCTATCCCCCACCCTTTTCTTGATATATATCAATGATTTGCTAGGAACCACTGTCAATCCAATCTACAGCTTCCAAAAAACTCGCAGTGCTTTTCAAAACGAAAAAACTGTATACACCAGAACAGCTGCTGACTCTTTATAAAGCTCAAATACGCCCTTTCCTCGAGTATTGCTCGCATGTCTGGAGCTCTGCACCCAAGCATAGTTTAAACCTGCTGGATTCTATACAGAAGAGAGCTATTCGTCTTATCGACAAACCAGAACTGACAAAGAGTCTGGATAGTCTGAAGCACAAGAGAAAGGTGGCTGATCTCTGTTTATTCTACCGTTATTATTACGGGAAGTGCTCCTCTGAGCTGGCAGGCCTGGTTCCACCCAGGGCTGTTCCGGCAAGAATGACGCGTCTAGCAGTTGCGGCTCATCAACATCGAGTCCACCTGCCTACCCCAAGGACGTCGCTGTATCGGGACTCATTCATCTGGAGAACATCTTCTTTGTGGAACGGGCTTCTACCTCACATATTTCCCGACGCATACAACCTACAGCGATTCAAGATAAACCTATGTTTATAGGAAAGGGTTTATAAACCACAAATATCTTCGCGCAAGCACCACTCCAAGAGTGACGTAGGACTTTCCTCTTGTGCTTGTGTTTACCATAAGAAAAAAAAAGATTATTTTCACAAATCAGAATAAAGAGAAGATTCAAGAGGAGGAAGATGATAATCATGAAAAGTTGAATGGTGAAGATTCCAATGTGCCTAGCTAAGTTGAAGATTATAATAAGCTTTATTTCAACAGGTTACATATACCCAGTTACAGGAAAATCAATTAAATATATAAATGTACGAATGCATGAATTGTATTAGATTCATGCAACTAAACTATAAAAGAACTATAAAAGAATTGCTATATAATTAAAAAAAAGTAGTGAACTTGAGAAAATAAATAATAAAAAATCAACACTAAATTAGGATAAGAATCAAGAATTAATTTAAATCAAAAGACCAAAAAAAAAATGAGTAAATAAATGTATTCAAGCTAAAAACTAAATAACTAAAAACTAAATAACCTAGCCTTCCCCACCGACCATACGCAGGTGATTCAAGATAAGTGCCAAATCGTCATGGTGAATGTCACAAGAATCAGCAATAGTGTTAAAGTTTTGACACATAAAGTGAATAGGACTCTGGTACAGAATGTTGGACCTGGCTGTGTCCAAGTTAAAAGCTGGACACTGTCTGGATCCTGGGCGTGGTATATGAAAGCAAATCTTTTGCAAAAGGGATGGGCAGTCAATTTTATGGTTAAGTAAATTAAACAAGAATTTCACCGAATGCATTTCTCTCCTCTTCACAAGTGACCGTTCAGTATATCTAGAGAGCAGCAGGTTATGGTCAAAACCCCTTGGAGGATAGACTTCATCATCCTTAAATGCCAAACATTTAAGGAATCGCCGTTGGACTGATTCTAATAGGTGAATGTGCTGGTTGTAAATGGGAGACCAAATGAGGGAGCAGTAGTCCAGCCTGGATCTAACAAATGCATAGTAGAGCGTTTTGGCAGTGGCAGTGTTCAAAAAAAGTTTGCAATTTCTAATAATAAAGCCTAGCATGTGAGTAGCTCTAAAAACAGTATCTTCGATTGGGGGATAAAAGAAAATTTTTGGTCAAAGGTGACTCCAAGATCCTTGAAACAGGTAGACCTTGCCAGAGACTCTCCATTAACTGAGTAATTAAAGGCAATTGGACTTTTGATACGAAAGTAGCTGGCCACATTACACTTGGAAACATTAAGGTTAAGCCGGTTCAAAGTGCACCAATGGTGTACAGTATTGATGTTCTCTTGAAGTAGACCACAATCTGCTATAGAGTCAATCCTATGGAAAAGCTTTAGGTCATCAGCATATGCTAACCGAGAACAATTGAGGGTGGAGATCAAGTCATTAGCGAAAACGTTAAAGAGAAGGGGGCCCAAGTTAGAGCCATGAGGAACTCCGGAGGTGGGTGAAAAACAAGCAGATCTAAAGCCTTCGACCACTACAAACTGAGAGCGGTCAACTAAATAAGAGTTAAGGAGCTTTATCAAGCGACTGACTATGATTATGACAGAATGATTATGACTGATTATGACAGAACGGAGTAAGATGTTAATCCTACACATGAACGAAGAAAAAGTTCAAGAAGAACTGTTCTTTCGAAGAAACTGGAAGAGTATCAAAGTTGGAGGGATGATGATCTATTGGGACTACTGCAGATAATATAGCAGAAGCCTATGAAGAAGGTATAGCAGTTGGTCTTGGATGGAAGGAAGTAATACAAAGTGAAGTGGAATCCTTGGAAAATTGTGCAATATCCAACCATATCATTGGTTCCAGGTGGATTTTCAAGAATAAGGTTATCGATGGACAAAGGGTGAAGAAAGCTCGATTAGTTGTAGGGGGCTACAAACAATGTGACAGTTATTACTCACTAGTTGCCAGGATCATAGCAATCAGATTACTCTTCTCTCTAAGTATTTAGGAAGACTTTCGTGTCGCAATAGGACTTTTTAAAATGGCGAACTAATTACAGTGTCTACATGGAAATACTAAAGAAAGCAGAAAATAAAGGCTTTAAAAGCATGTATAAGTTAAGAGAAAAGAAAAAAATAAATAAAAACCCTAAAAGTCTCGGTCTCAAAATATTTTTTATTAAAAAAAGCATCATCAGGCCTTATAAGCTAGTAATAACTCATTGGAAGCACTAAGCAAGTCAAGCAAGTACTCGTGCAAGTACTAAGCAAGTTATCTCGTGAGCGTTGTTACTAGTTTATAAGACCCCTGATGATGCTTTTTTTAATAAAATTTATTTTGAGACCGAGACTTTTAGGGTTTTTATTTATTTTTTTCTCTTCTCTTAACTTACACATACTTTTAAAGTCTTTATTCTCTGCTCCCTTTAGTATTTCCATGTAGTTCCATGAGTTCCGATGATGCTTTTTTAAGCGATACATGTTTTGCTTCGAGAATTGATTGGTTTTCTCACATATGTAATAATGGTAAATAGTAAAGCAGATTTATTAAGTTTTAGTATTACTTACTTTATTAGAAAATTTCAAAGAGAGCATTGTATATTTAAAATAAAGTGCTTAGATATTGGAAATTAACACAGATCAGTTTGTAGTATGCAATAGTAATGATTATATTATCTCAGCATGCAGATTTTGCAAATTGTACGATAGATAAAAATGTGTATCTGGATTTTTCCTGTTTTATTGGAAAACCTTACAATTATCAGTATTGTTATTAACTACAGGAGGTGAATATATTATATCTGTTTCTAGTTGTACTACAGAGGTATTTTTATTTCGAAATTGATGCATATAAAAAATACAATTGTTAATATGTTTAATTATGTGGATTTGAGACAAGAAGGATCGAATCATGATTATTAAAACCTCTCGATTACTCAAAGAGAAAGGCGATGATACTACCCTATAAAATATCGTAAGCGTACTATTAACAAAAAATATGTATTCAATTCAAATTTTTGAAGATAATTAGTCGAATATGACCATGACGATTTAAATGAAGCGTACCAGACAGATGTACCGCATAAGGCTGAAACATTTTATTGTCTTAAAGTACAGTAGTACTTCAAATCAAATTGTAGATATGTTAATTATAAAATAAATCAGCTAATTTCCTGTTGGTGTGACAAGGATCAAAAAATGGCGTATGTGTCGTATCAAATTATCTTTTTATAACTTCTTGTAACTTTCACTAATTAAATTTATTTTAACACATTAGAATTTGTGCACATAGCACAACAGAATTCGTATAAATAACGTATAATGCAAGAACCGTTCAGTCCTCCGTTCGAACAGAGCATAGACGGAGAGTTCATGACCAAAAAACCCTTGATATTTCAGATTGTTCTGTGCATAGTCAACTTATAAAGCCTCATCTGTATCGAACGGTTTGTTTACAATTCAGGCTTTATAAGTATCCCAAAATTTAGAAAAGCGACCGATGTTTACTTCATTAATATTTTTCAGACAGTACACTGCACTGTAGTTCACTTATGAATTTTTTCAGTGTCTTGAAGATTCTGTAAATGCGCGTATTTATATGCGATTTCTTCAATATTTGAAAAGGTGTTTTCTTGCCTGTTCTGTAAAAAATTGGATACACGCACCACAGCCAGTCAGTGCGTGAAATCCTGATAAGCTTTGGCATAATGATGGCTTAAGTTCTTCGCCGAGTTCATTGACATTAGTGTATCATTTATTATTTCCATAAATATTGTTAGATCAGTTTCTGAACATTTGATTGAGGATATTCTTGCAGTCGGCTTTACATACGTGAAAAAAAAATGTATACATACGTATAAAAAAAAAATTGTATCTGCTTCTTCCTGGAGTTCGCAAGATAATTCTTCATCGATAATTTTTTATAATTGATACGTCGTTATTCTCATATGTATAACACATTTCATAATTAAATTTTTATTATGGATCTTCCTACAAACTACTGTTTCCCAGTGCTCGATGAGAAACCTGACGCAAGCATCTTTAAATTTGTTGTTTCTCAATTCTTTATCAAAATCTGAAAGTTCTAAGATATTATAATCTCTTTTGCTGAGATGTCTTCTTTATGTTCGTTCATAATTTTTTATGCACGGAGTGAAATACTGCTGGAAGATTATGTCCAATCATTTGGTTGGTGTCAATAATTGCGCTGTCTGTAGAGTAGGTGAAGCTGTTGGATGCAGTTCAGATTGTTAAAGTAAATCCACGAGTATCTCCTTCTTCGTATATGATGTCAGTTCTATCGTAATAAAATGTACGTCGTATTATCACGTTGGCTTTTATCTTAGGAAATATTAAGGTCATCATTCATTGCATTTGAATATATTATGATGCCAACCGCATCATGCAGTGTTTTTTTCTAACACTTCAAAAGCATGATAACTACAACAGTGGCCATATTTTTTAAGAACATGAATTATTTATTATGATTGTTGGTTAAGCTTTTCATTGCCATTCCCAAAGTGATATGTCTGCGAGGCTTCCATTAGTGACAGTATTATGTATGGTATGAGGCGCAATTAAATTCACTTTCCTCATCAACTGGAGTATTTTTGCATCGACTTAGGGTATCGCTCTTAATAACAGAACATTAAAATTCAGCAAATCACTTTTCATCGAGCATTCATATGCTACGAACTCGTTGAACTTCACATTCGACGATAAAGGTTTCTTTTCAATGTTTAGATTTCTTCTTCGCATAATTAATGCGGCTTTTTTCAGAATATAATCTTCTTCTAAAAATAAAAAAAGGTCATCGTCTATAGTTTTATTCTTCAGTAAAATTACATTCTTTGTTACAGAAAGCTGCTACTTTAATTTGTTCACCGAAATGATGGAGTATTTTATTAAGTAAATGATGAACGTTGCACGGAGAATCAATTTTTATTTTAATATCTGCAGACAATCTTTTCATGATATCATGAAAAGCTTTGTTAAGTGCAAGATGATGTCATTTTGATTTCTTGTATCGTATGTTGCAAAAGAAACAGGTATTTTGTTCGGCACTTAATTCTGTTTCTGATATTTCGACAACTGATGGATTTAATGTATCAGATGCCCATTCTTTAGATGTTTCTTCTGTTTCAGGTTGAGATGAAGGGTTGAGTACGGGTGAGGAAGCTGGTTTAACTGTGAAAATCAATTTGAAATGTAGTAAAGTAAATATCTGAAATATTATTATAGTCTTTCTATCATTGCATTAAATATTTTTGCTGAATATATTATGATATTGATGCCCTTTTTTCATAATATTTATTCATTATAGCCAAAAACGTATTTGCGCTGAAACTACTTCGTCGTCTCTTCTTTCCTCGTCACAAAAAACACATTTTATCGAAGAAAGCATATTCAGGAATAAATAGAAAAATCACTTTAAAATCTCAAAATGTACTTCTTCACTAGCGAGCACTGTGAAATGAACTAACCTATTCTCTGTCGTAAACCCCCTGTTTTTGAAACCTCCATATCCATAAAAATTTCCAGCGATACTAATGTTGCTAACACTCACTTTTCGCTATGTTTTAAAAATTATATTGCATAAAACGGATCGATGTTGCTTAGCCTGGCGGTTTTCAATTTAGTTAGAACAAACTAAACCAACAAAAAACTCAATCGATCTGAAGTATGAAGGGTTTTTTGGTCATGAGCTCTTAGACTATAATAGAAGTTGTGAAATTAACGGAATCCATAACTAAGCGTATAGTGTGGAGGAACCTTAAAGCAAAACCGTTCAGTACTCCATCGGACATACATTTAAATAAGTAAAATTTCGCTAAATCTGATGACTTTGGGGAGTTAAAAGGTTAAAATTACCTTCACTACTTTTTAAACAGCTACTGTGTATCTCCCACTGTAAATTATGTAAAATCTGCTCGATTGCGCTCAAATCGTTGACCCGGTGCCTGCTCGTCTCGTGGTTCTGCGAGATCCGCTTAATTTCACTTTCCAGGTAGGCCTTTTCCATTTGTATCCCCACCAAGTAGTTGCAATTCAAACGTTGCTCGATCGGCAAAGAATACACCTGCTCCACTATTAATTATATTAACATAATACATTCTTTAATGTCATGAAAGATGGTGTCATTTTGAACGTTAAAAGTTAGGTTATCTTTAGAAGCCACGCCCACGAAAGAATGAGGACTAGGAGGAGACAGAATATAACGCATCGGTTAATAAGTCCGCAAGATATGTCGCAGTGTTTCAAATGACTCCTGTCAAAATTTGACGACAATCTACCCACTAGTGCTTGACAGGGAATTATTTATGTGACATTAGTTTTATTATAAGTAAACAGATGGATTCAAAGCAGTTTCATGTGTTAATTTATCATTTACTAAGCTTTCACGTGACATAAATGCGAATTAGAGCAAAAACCACGAACTTACGAAATATACCTAGACTGCTAATGCATATGGCGAGGATACCCAAAAATGACCACTGTCTGGTGGTCGCCATTTTTATAGTGGTTGTGTTGGTCACTCTGAACATTTTTAGTGTTGCCAACAAAAGATATATTAAATAACGGTAAATAAGTTGACGACGCTGACGTTTGAGGTGTGAGTATAACGGATTGTCTAGTAGCACAGGAAACATAATCAGCTTACAATGGGTGAAGTACCACAAATTAGAGACAAGCTAGTTTTTGTGTATATGAATTCATACAAACGTTTACTATGACATACTGAAAGTCCCATTTGGTAAAAGTATGGCAAGTATGGAAAAAATGGCCGCGATCTTGTTTTTTATCATTTTTTGTTAATATCTTAGTAAATTGAATTTTTATGAAAATTTTTGAAGAGGATGGATAATAAATCATTAAAATTTTTTCCATTATTTTAATATCTAGTATGAAAATATATATTTTTACTATAAAAAAATTAAAATATATGATTTAATAGCCATTACTAATGAATATAACAGGTATATATTCAATTTAGGT
This sequence comes from Anthonomus grandis grandis, assembly GCF_022605725.1. NCBI lineage: Eukaryota > Metazoa > Arthropoda > Insecta > Coleoptera > Curculionidae > Anthonomus > Anthonomus grandis. The sequence goes on from NC_065547.1 coordinate 9,005,651, forward strand.
GCAAAACAATGTATTAAAAGGTTATGTAATTGATATTTGCTCATCTAAAACATAACAAAAAGAATTCGCTACGCCACTGGATAATGAAGCAGCTGCGAGACAAGTGCGCGTACCAAGGTCATTACTATGCACAATTTTCAGTCTATAATATCACGTATAAGTTAAAAGACGCGTGCAATTTTGGTTGTAGCGTTATTTTGCTATTTCGTATTAGTGACTTACTTAAATGGAGAAAAGCAAATGTGCAATATGCAGTGAAAAAGGTACTTCTAAGACTCTAGTAGTGGTAGGGAAAAGAGGCCTTCTAAAACTTATAAACACCAGCAAATTTCACGGTGACTGCAAGTGGCAAACATTTGAATCTGTGGATTCTTTAGTAGTTCATAAGGATTGCAGAAAGAAATATACTCATCCATCAAATATTAAAAAATCCCAACGAATTTGTGATAATGCCACTGATACCCCACAATGCTCAAAATCAATGCTGCGATCCTCGTTAAGCCACCAGTGTTTTGATTTTAAAACTTGCTGTTTTTTTTGTGCCGAGGTGTTAAACGTTAAGCAAGATAGTTTCCGCGTAGTGTCTACAATTACCTTTAAAACGTCTGTAGCAGAACAAGCCATGAATAGAAATGACGACTGGGGAAAAGAAGTTTATAATAGGATATGTATAGAAAACGATCTTATTGCAGCTGAAGCAAGATACCATGTATCTTGCTACTGGAGATTTAAAAAATCGTCGTCCAACAAAAAACTCGGAAGGCCAGTAAATGATATAATGCAAACGGCATTCGAAAACGTTTGTATCGATATTGAAAACGATTTTGAAAATTGCCAATTCTCATTCAAGGAAATACATGAAAAGTTAGTTAATACCTTGCCTCCAGAAATAGAAGCTTGGTCTGAAAAATATTTGAAAACTAAAATAGTTGAAAAATATGGCAATAATGTTGTGATTTCAGATAGGGCCGGTAAAAGCAGCGTATTTTGTTTTCGTGATAACTGTGACAAATTGATTAATGATGAATGGTGTAAACAAAAGAACGTATCACCCCAAGAAGAACGCACAAGAATTTTAAAAACTGCAGCACAAATTTTGAGACAAGATATCAGATCTATGGTATGTACAACCGATGAATACCCTTCTCTCGACGAAATTAAGTTAGGTGGACAAGATGCGGTTCCTGATTCATTAAATATGTTCCTGAATGAGTTAATTATAAATAATAAGAAAAAAACTGAAACAAAAATTAAAGCACTTCCAAATTTTATTATTTCATTGGTAAGAGTTAAATCGTATGTCTCTCCTGTAATGTTTGGACTTGGTGTACAGCTACATAGGAAATATGGCTCAAGATATTTAATTGATATACTTTCATCTCTTGGAGCTTGTGTTTCATATTCTGAGTGTCTGAAATTTGAGAATGCAGCAACACAAAACTATACAGAGGATATTTCAAATGAGTGTCTTCTTCAATTTATTTATGACAATGTTGACTTTAATATTCGGACATTAGATGGACTTGGTACATTTCATGTGATGCGCGGGATAATGTGTGTTTCACCTGACAATAACGTTTTAACCATCAGCATTCCTAGAGGAAAATGATCAAATGAAATAGGACAATTTGGCCATGTTCCCATACAGGTAAAGAAACATAAATTTTGCTCACCCTTTTAGTATTTCCCATTTGAAATTAAGTTCATAATTTTTATGGCTTTAGTTCATATTAGTAGAACCCTCAATCCTAAAGTTTCCAGCACTATTTTTTTTAATAATTTAAGTATGAACTTTACCATGTTTTATTCGTTTCTTTCAGACTTACACTCGTTTATCAAAATTAGGGCTAAACAGAATAATAATGGAGCCTTTACAAGTAGATATAAATATATCAGGTGAAAAACTAGCATTTGCCTTGGAAACGCTTTGGATTAGTAAACAATTTTCTTCTAGCGGTTTAAATCCTTTGTGGAGTGGTTACATGTCAACAATAGAATATGATGGCTTGAAAAAAAAACAGCAACATATTACCATTGCCATTTATAAACCTTGATCCTGGCAATATGAGTACAATATACACGTCGTTATTGTTTGCTGCAGAAAAATGTAAGAAATACAGAAGACTTGCATCATAACATTCGATCAACCACTATTTTTGAAAGCAGTTGATATTGTGCAATCTTCAAGTCCATTTTATCCTCAGTAGTAGTTCGACTGGGAGGTTTTCACACACTTATGTCCTTTTTGGGTAGTCTTGGACAGTTAATGAGTGGGACGGGGATTGAAGAATTATGGCAAACTGTATACGCAAAACACACCCTAATCCACATGATATCTGGACATGCGTATGCCAGAGCACTTCGTGCGCATTTTTTAACTCACCAGGCTCTAAGCATACTAATTTTTTAAAATCTTACATTAAACGAATCTCAACTTGAAACTCTTAAAAATTTCTACGAAAACGCAGTTACGGATGATATAGAAAATAACGAGACTTTAACAACTGTTTCAGAAAATTGGCTTAAAAAAAATCGACGAAATCGGTAATAAGAGTAGAACAGCGCAGTTGTGGATATTTTACTGGAAAATGGTCTATCTAATAAAATTGTACGTACGTGCAGAAAGAGAAGGTAACTGGTGACTCCATTTGCACTGTACAAAACGTATGATTCCAATTTTTTACGCCACAGGCCACAATAATTATGCCAAAATAATTAGTCTAATTGAATATAACAAATTCGTTGTCCAAGGAATGTTTACTATAAAAAGAACAGAAGGGTTTTGGTGTGGAACATGGACTGATATGATCATAGAACAGTGTTTGATGAGAGCAATAAAAGCACAAGGAGGTTTGACTCAAGGGCAAGGTTTTAAAGAAGCTACTCTAGCACGGTGGATTGCTAGTATGGCCCCATGTAGTTCTGTATCAAATATGGTTGAATAATTTTCAGGTGTCAAGTCTTGTTCATCAGAACAGCATGTTGAACTCCGACATTCCCGACAACAACGCGATGAAAAGGACCACAACAAAATTTTAGAATGGTTGGAAACGTACAATCCTTTTGAATCTGATCAGTTCATATCACTGTATTCTCAAGTTCTGGCACATGATACCGTCAACTGTGATAAGGCACAGACTGTAGGCGAAAAAAATTTTAAATGAAAATTATGGAAAGAAGTATACAGAAATTAAGTGTGTAAAGAAAAAACAGGTAGTTACTTTTGCAGAACAACACAGCTACTGTTAATAAACGTGAAGTCGTTATAAACCCTATGCAACTTTTTAACCGAATTGTATGTTCCAACAAGTCTCCCGAAGAACTCAAAAAGTGTTTCGTTTTTGAGTTGGCTCCATATCCTCCCTCAATTTTTAAGGATGGTGAGATAAGAAGTGGTACAAAATCACAGCTATTAAAAGAATTTGATTCTATTTCGCCACCAGAACAGCACGCGCCCAAGAACACTCTTTATGTTTTAAATGGTGGTTTTCTTTTACATAACTTAGTCTGGCAAAAGCCCGCCACCTATAAAGATATATGTGGACAATATGTAAATTATGTAATACATTGTTATGGTGCAAACTGCGTTATCGTTTTTGATGGATATGACGAAACACGTATTTCGTCTAAAGGTCTGCTACAAAAATCACGATCAAAATAAAGCCGTGTCGTTGATCTTATTATTCCAGATACCATAATTCCTTGCACGCAAGATGAGTTTTTAAGAAACAGTGAAAATAAAAAAAGTTCATTGCTCTGCTTACGAACTGCTTTCATGAAAAAGGAATAACTGTTTATCAGGCTGAAAGAGATGCAGATGTTTTAATTTGCTTAACGGCTGTAAAGCTGTGCTATCAACATGAATTTGTAACACTTGTTTCGGAAGATACTGATATCATGGTTTTGGCTCTACACCACTCCAACAAAAACAACTTGTATTTGCTTCGTCCTGGCAAAGCTGGAACTCATGATAGGTATACGAACATATCAAAATTACAAAATTGCCTTGGTCCAGTAAAAGACAAGATTTTGTTTTTGCATGCAGTTTCGGGATGCGACACAACATCTTTTATGTTTAACAAAAGCAAGAAAACATGTTTGTCTATTTTAAGGAAGAATCCTCAATTGTATGAAGAGATTTCTTCGTTTTATACCAAAGGCACTTTAAAATCAGACCTTTTCAAAGCAGGCTTCGAGTTCTATTGAAATTATATAATGCCAAAAAAGCCAAAAGTTTAAACGAACTTCGGTACTACATGTACCATAGAATATCTTCAAGGCAGGGCCTGTCAGGTCATTTTAATCTAGCAGTGTTGCCTCCCACTGAAAAATCTGCTGAACAACATTTACTAAGAGTATATATTTTAATCTTGGATTTTTTAGGTTTAAGAATGGCTCAGTAATAACATGGACCCTACCAATTGGGGTTGGATAAAAACGCATAATGGTGACCTCATTCCGGACAAAACAAAAGAAGATGTTCCACCCTCAGATCTGCTTAAGCACGTTTTTTGCAATTGCAAACAAAGTACTTGTGGACGGAATTGGTCTTGCAAAAAGTTAGGGATTAAGTGTTCCCCAAAATGTGACCAATGTTGTGGAATAAATTGTACTAATGCTATTTTTGAACTGGAGGATAAAGACATAACAGAGTTTTTATAATCAGCAAGTAAAATCTTTACTTAACTTACTTTTCATTCAAAATTTTCATTTTTTTGCTCGTACCATTATTTAGAAAATCTGTAACTTTTTTATTTTTTGAGCTAAAATATATCTTATTACATCAAAAGATACGTTTCTTTAAGTACTAAAAATTAGGTATCTGCGTAACTTTCGATAATAACATAAATAAAAAAGTTATTCTATAAAAATGAAAAAAAAAACAATGTGGCGGTCATTTTTATAACATTTGTCATAGTTGGATCGAATGGGACTTTTAGTATGTTATTCTAGAGGCCTTTACCCACACATTAAAAAAAAATAGCTTGTCTCTAATTTGTTCTACCTCGACACCCATATTGCCTGTACTATAGTTTTTGGCGATTTGTAAAAGACGCTTGGGTGTATCGTCTACAACAGGCGATATGCTTCCTCCTTATTTAATACGTGGATAATGTATCACCATCCTTATTTAAACATATTTGGTTCGCTGTTTCTCAAAACCGAATTATTGTGAATTGTCTGTGATTATGATAGATTAATATAGAGTTGTTTATTTTTACTATATAAATCCTTGCTAATTACAAACCCTCATAAAATTATCTACCGGGTGGTGCGTCGCCGAGCGGAACATAGGAAATCCCATGTAAATTTTAAGGGGGTCAATTATTGGCTTCCCTGTACATTTTACAGAAAAAATATAAGATAACTTTTTAAAGAGACCAATCTGGCAAACCCTCGTGCAAAGTTTCAAAAAATTTTAGTGAGCGAATCTTGAATTATTCAATTAAATGTAATTGCAAAATTACCAAATTTTCGGTTCAGGTAAAACCAAACGGTTTACCAAAGCAATAAAACCAAATGTTTTATAAGTTCGTGGCAAAAACGCTTTGGCATGTGTTTACACAACAGTTTTAAGGAAAGGTTTTAACGTTTACGTTAACTATAAGTTATAGCTGTAACTATAACTATAACTTATAGCTGTTTTTTTAATTTCCAACCTCAATATTTTATTGTTAAATAACTTGAGGAGATTGAGTAAAAATATATCTAATAAATGAATATAGTTCTTTAAATTTTGCGAAAATACGATAAGGCACGCACCACAACATAATCAAAGTGAAATTTTTTTCTTCTTGTCTCGGTTTTCAAATTTTTCTAGTTGGCAGCACTGAAAATTAATGCGAATTTGGATCTTCCCGTATACACGGAACCTTAATGCGCATTTCAGCGAGATCATACCCATATTTAAAACGTTTTAAAATAATGCAAATTAGGAACGCTAAGACGGTTTAAGAGTGTCTACACATGAGTTTTATCTTAATTCGCATTTCGCTAAAGCGCATTAACAGTTGCGTGTAAACATGATAATTGTTATTTGATGGGAAAAAAACACGGTTTAAGTACTTAAGTAAAACGCGGTTTTGTGAGGAGAGTGCCCAAAAGAGGTTGTCATGCAGGAAATTGTCAAAAAAATTGCACAAAATGATTTTTTCTAATGAAAAACTGAAATTGCAAAAATTAGTTAACACCTTATTCATATCAAAAGGCAGCGTTTTTACTATTGTACATGAACATTTGTCCATCAAGAAATTTTTTTCAAGATTCGATTAAAAACAACAACGTGTTAGTTATTCGGACCGTTGTTTGGAGCTGTTCAAATGAAATAAAAAGGACTTTTTAGGACGGTATGTAACGATGGACGAAACTTAAATCCGCCACCACACACCAGACTCCAATAGACAATCAACTCAGTGGAGAGAAAGTCGCTGAAAGTCGTTCGAAGAAACCAAAAATGCAACAATAAGTTTTAAGGGTAGGTTTTGATCTCTGTATTTTAGGATGCTCATGGAATCGTATTCACATTGAAAAAGGTATAACAATCAACCGCGATTATAACATAGCATTATTGGAGCATTTGAAGGAAAAAAAACGAGGAAAAATGGCCCGATATGAAAAAGAAAAAAATTCTTTTACACCAAGATAATGCGCCATGTCACAAATCAATAAGTACGATGTCCAAATTGCATAAATTACTCTTCGAATTGCTTTCGGAACCACCGTATTCACCTGACCTGATCCCCAGTGACTACTGGCCATTTACAGACCTCAAAAAAATGCTCTATGGGAAGAGATTTGGCTCCAATAAAGAAGTGAGTGCCGAAACTGAAGCGTATTTTGAAGCAAGAAATACCGTTTAAAAACGAGACTACTTTGCCGAATAAAGTCGAATTTTGTAAAAAAAAACAGTGTTTCACAGTGAGACCTTGCGGACTTATTGACAGTTGTGTTATATTATACATACCGATAGAATTTCTCTCTTCCTCAACAATCAAGACCCTTTCGGAGCATATTTTAAATGAGTCTAACTGTCTCCTTAAGGTTAAAGTGGCCGACAATAGTTTATCGAATAAATTGATATGATAAGGGTCTGATAGGAACCCTTCGAACCCGAGCATGTCTTGCAGTTTGATTTTCTCGCATAATTTATAAACGATTTTCCGGATTAAATATTCCTGATCCCTAAGGGTATTTGAAATTCTTGACTCGATGTTATTCATACGTTCGTGTAAAACGCTCAGCTTCGTCTTGATTCCGGCCTGTTTGCAAAATTTATTTAGGGCAAGATTTAACGGTAAACTTTCCTCGGACGCCTCGGGACTACACTGAAAAACCATTTATTTATAAGCTGAAAAATAATTACCAAATAAAAGTTACTGATTCGGAGAGTTGCTGTATCTTGTCCTGGTTCAGTTCCCGCCTAAAATAATAGGTCAGCTGCACTTTTTGGTTATGTAGTTGTTTCTTGAGATCAGAAATTAGTTTATTCTTGTCGTCTAGGACTGATAAGAGCGATTCGCTCGGTGGTTCATTGTGTAAACGGTTGGACACTATCTGGTCCTGAAAACGTGTTTTTTTTTAACCTTAATAAATGGGGGAGGTGTTATGTAAATAACTTACAGAAATATTTTCGTCAATTTCCCAATAATCGGATTCATTTTCTTTATTGTTAGTCGGGCCCACTAAAACTAGCGATAATAAAAACGGGTACATTGTGATTTGGTGCCGGGCATGACAAAAAATATAATTCACTAAAAATGACTGAAATTTGACAGTTTTATGACGTTTTACGAGTGCAATTTAAGGTTGATTAAATATGGCAAAGTTGGTTTAATAAAATTGAAATCAAGGACAAGACTTGATAAGCAGCAATACCAAGGTGTCTGGAGTCTACTGGCGTTTTTTTAATCTTAAAGGTCTTTATGTTGGAGAGAAGTTTACTAGGTTCATGGATGTTTTCGAAAACATTTATCAAAAGTCTTTTCCAATTAAGACTTGTAAAGTTAGGTCCGACTGCGAAAATTACATGGTTTACTGGAGAATTAAAAGAAATGAGGAAACATCTCCACTTTTTGAAGGAAATATGTAGGCAGAATAATATACAAATCATCAAAAATTTAACGAAAAATCTAAGCAACAATCAAACAAAGTGTTAGTAGTAAACTTCAAAAATCCTGGGCGAACAATGTGGAACATTATTAACAAACATAGATGTTTATCAAGAAACACACCATGAACCTCATAAAATCACTCCGGATAACTTCAACTTATAAAAGCAATTCCCGATTATAATACTAATTTTATGTAAAATATTAACATTGATCCCTTATACATTTTCTCTTTTTCAGACATTACATTTATACAATTGAGGATCTTATAATAAATTTAAAAAATAAGAACAGTAGTTATATTTATGGACTTAAATGGTTAAAAATGTCATAATAAGCCCACTGACAGAATTCAGCTTATGCTTTAAAGAAACCAAGTTTTTATCCATTCTTAAGAAAGCAGTATTAACACTTATTTTAAAAAGGGGAACATCCATGAGCATGGGAACTATTTCCCTGTCTCTTTACTCCCAAATATTTCAAAACAAGGAGGAGTAAACCTCAGTTCCAGTACCGTAAGGAGAAGATTACTTGATGCCAACTTACCTGTTCGTCGCCCCGCCAAAAAACCGTTACTCTCAACGAAGAACGTCAAGGCTCGTTTTCACTTTGCCCAATCTCATGTCCACTGGTCTGTAGCTGATTGGAAGAAAGTCGTATTTAGTGATGAATCTAAATATAATTTATTCAGGACTGATGGAGTGATGTACGTCAGACGCCCCAGTGAACAAAGATTAAACAAAAAGTACATTTGCCCTACAGTTTAACATGGAGGAGGAAATATTCTTGTATGGGGATGTTTCTCGGCTCGTGGCATGGGACCCATAGTAAGAATAGTGGGCAAAATGGATCGTTTCATGTACAAAGACATTCTGCAAACACATTTAGTGCCATATATGGATGAAGTCATGCCAGTAACAGCCATATTTCAGCATGACAACGATCCAAAACATGCTTCTCAATTTGTTAAGAGGTGGCTATCCGATGAAAAAAATAAATGTAATGGTCTGGCCATCTCAATCGCCAGACCGAAACCCTATAGAAACTTTATGGCATTACATTGACACCAAAATCAGGCACCTAACATGCTCTAATACAAATATTCTCTTTGAAATAGTGGAAAAGGCTTGGAAAGAAGTGAACAATGACTATATTATGAAATTAATTGAGTCCATGCCAAAACGATGTGCAGATGTTATAAAGGAGCAGGGGTACTACACGAAATATTGAATTGATTTTAATATAGTTGGGTTAGATTTTGTTTAGAATCAAAACTATTTTTTGTTGCTATATTTTCGAATAATAATTTACATAAAACAATTTGGTGTTTTATTTATTATGATACAAAAAATATGATAATATGAAAATATAAACAGGCTCTAACTATTCTTGTAAATAATATATAAACCTTACTTATAAAATAGATACTAAAAGATATATAACAGGAAAGTTCAATGTTGCTATCTTTTTGCACAATACTGTACGTCATAAAGAAAATTGCTCCTTATTGAGCAACTTTTTTTCTAAAAATAATGTAGAATGGTTAAAATTTTTTAAACTTTTTTAAAAATGTTTAAACTTTTTTTTTAAATATTAAATTAATATTGTAAAATATTAAAAATCTTTTAAATGAATCATTTTCGAGTTATCAAAGCTCATACCAAATCAATCACTTGAAGCCAATTAGTCCTGAAAGATGGCATTCTAAATGAATTTTCTCAAAAACTACCGATGATAACGGGATGGAAAAAATGGCTCTATATTAGGCAAAATTTTCTCTAAAAATAATGTAAAATGCTAAAAATCTCTTAAATGAACCAATTTCGAGTATCAAAGCTTATACTGAGTCAATCACTTGGAGCAAATTAGTCCTGGAAGCTTCTCGCTGGTATTCCAAATCAATTTTGTCAAAAACTACCAAGTATAAACGTCATGGAAAAAATGCTCTATGCTTAATAATATTTCCTCTAAAAATAATGTAGTTTGTTAAAAATCTTCTAAATGAACCATTGCCATGTGATCAAAGCTCACACCGAATCAATCACTTGGAGTCTAATAGTCCTGGAAGCTTTTCCCTGGCATTTCAAACCAATTAAAGTAAATGATACTTGGCCTCTTTTTGACGATGAATCTGGAAAGTTTAAGGCGGGTTTAGTTTGGAAAATTTGGAAATTTAATAGAGTTAACTTATTTAAAAAAAGTTTTCGGTTATTTGAAACCGTTAAATTTTAAAGGTTAAACATTATATCGTTGATTGAAGAGGCGAGAAGATACGCATATTTACGGGAAAAAACGTGACCCAAAAAGCGCGCGGCGGGTAGATGGCGCCACGCTCAAACGCGCGCGGAAATCTTTTTGCCGTTTATGTCTCATTATTGTTTAGCGGAGCTCGCCAGCATCGTCTAAGGGAGTTTTTGCATGTTTGGCGTATTATTTTGTATTATTATTGTTTTGAATTATGTCAAATTCAAGCAAAATTAACGAGTGTGCTTATCGGGGATGTACTAATACTAGGAAGAGAAAAAACAATTCTCTTAGTTTTTTGAAAATTCTTTTAGTTTTTTTAAATGGGAAACTGAAAAATACCAGCAAACGAGAGAAAAACAAACTTCTAAGAAGCCGCATAGCAAAATACGTATCGTATCTAATCAATGATTGAAAATTAAATCTTGCCTCTTCAGTCAATGTTTAAACAAATAAAATAAAAAATATTGATAAAGATTGTTTAAATAATCTTTATATGTAAATACTTTTACTACCATTTATTTATGATTATTTCGTTATGTAAAATTTTCTGCTAAAAATATATACGAGCCCCGTCTTATTTCAGTTGGCCCGCTTAGTAAAAAATTAATTTATTATTCTTTTATCGAATCTTTATTCCACAATATTACAATACCAAAAAGTATATCATATAAACATTATGTGTTATCTCTAAAATTAGATTTTGGTTGATTGATAAATTTTTGAATCATATTTTAAATAGTAGAAATAAATTTCTTGTTTCTATTTTTTATTTTATTTTAACTCTTTAGGCATATACAAGGGTTCTATTCATTAGGTCCGAAATCCACTAGCAAGACATTTGGGATAGTTTTAATCAGGGGTAGTATCAGAACTTAATAAACCCCATGCCTCAAAGAATTGCGACTGTTTTAAAAAATAAATATATGTTCAATATAAATGAGTTTACTTTCCCATTTTGTTGTGTTTATAGAGTAAGTAAAGCTTATTATTTGTTTAAAACTATATAACACTATAAAATTTGTCTTTTTTTTTGGGGGTTTAAACAGAAATTATTAAAAATTTTCAAATGGGCCAACTGAAGTGGGACGGGGCTCGTATAATATGAACAATGTAATTAAAGTCCAGTGCAACGATATATTAGAATGGTCACCCGTCAAAACACCAGCATTCCACCTGCCAAACAATGTCATCCACCTTCTATTTGCATTGTTTGAGAAGTAAAATGCTGGTGTTTTGACGGGTGACCATTCTAATATATCTTTGCACTGGACTTTACATGGCGATTATTCATAATGCCCAATGCCCGGGCAATTTAAAAAATATGATGCTATTTATCAAACCAGATAATTAACCCAAAAATAATCCAATTTTACCATTTTCTTTAGTTGGATATATAGGGTTGGATTGTTTTTGGGTTATGTATGCTGCTTATGTATTTTTGAAATCAATTATTTTCTTGGGTATTGGTAATTGTTAAAACATAAAATTTACCTTGCTTTAACATATAATTTTAATAACGTTTCGGTCTTCAGATTCTTGACCTTTATCAAATCTACAATAGATATTTTTAGATTAAAAAAAAATACATTTAAAAGTTTTCAGCTAAAAACTACCTTATAAACTTACCCTATGAAACATAAAAGTCTATCTAAATGTGAGTAACATATACAGGGTGTTCCGTTGATCATGTTACAAACTTCTATGGCAGATAGAAAACGTCAAAAGAAAAACAAAAGTTCATATAAACATGGGTCCGGAAAAGCTTCCTCAGGGAGCTAGAGCTCTTTGAAAATAACCTTTAAAAACTAGTTTTTTTTATAGCTCTGGAACTACTTTAGCTACCGCAACCAATTTTGGGAGGTAAATTATTGTTAGTACGTTTATTCTTTTGAACCTACTAAAAAAAAAATATTTACCAGGGGCTTCAGAATCAGGAGAGTATTTGGTAAATTTGGGCCCATTTCTTTAAGACTTTAATTTCTGCCCCAACATGGTTTGGACATTAGATTATGATGTTCCTATACTTTTTACATAAAAAAAAGTGCTCTTAGTAAAAGTCGGTAAATATCACCGTTTTTGTGGAAATTGACTAAAACCAAACTAAGATGCTGTATCTTGAATTAATTATTTTAATAATAATAATAATGCTAATTCATAGCCACTGTCAGTATTTTTTAAATTTGTCACTGTCAGTATTTTTTACATGATATTAATTTCCTTTTTATTACGGTTAAGTAATGGATTACACTTTTGCTGAATACGCCGATATGCTTTTAATTTATGGGGAAGTTCGATGTGTATGGTAGTCGAATGGTAGAGCTGCTTCTGGACTATATGAAGAGTAGTTTCCCGAAAGGCGAATCCCAGCTCACACACTTTTTAAAGGGTCAATCAATGGCTCAGAGAGACTGGCTCTGTTAAAATAAAACGCCAAGATAATAGCGCGCAAAGGAACATCCGAATCCCGGATTTTAAGGAAGAAGTGCTTCAGCGATTTGAAGATAACCCATCAGTAAATACTCGAGCAGTTGCTGACGCGATGCATGTAAATTATGTTAGGGTATGGAACGTTGTTAATGAACAGCTTCTTCGGCCCTACCACCTGCAAAAGGTGGAATCATTAGGTCCCAATGATTTTAGGCCCCGCGTGAATTTTTGCCAGTGGTTTCTTGACCGGTGTACACAAGAACCTCAATTTCCAAAATATGTCCTTTTTACTGACGAGGCTTTATTTACAAAAGAAGGCATTTTTAATTCTAAGAATGTATGAAGTGAGGAAAACCCTTGGTGGATGATGAATACCCATGGTATTCATTTTAGCAGCTATCAACATAAGTTTTCGGTCATTTGTGGGCCGGCATTGTTGGAGAACGCTTATTTGGTCTAATTATGTTGCCTCCTCGTTTAACGGGAAATATTTATTTAATTTTTTTAAGAAATATACTGCCAGAACTATTAGATGATCTGCCCCTAAATATACGACAGAACTTATGGCTACAACAGGATGGAGCGCCAGCTCATTTTCCACTTATTGTCCGCGAGTTTATAAATGAAAATTTTGGAAGGCGCTGGATTGGCCGCGGAGGTCCTGTCATCTGGCCAGCGCGCTCACCAGATTTGACACCCTTAGATTTTTTTCTTTGGGGGCATATGAAAAGTCTCGTATATGAAACTCCAGTCGAGTCAGAAGAAGACCTGGTGGCCAGAATTTCCGCAGCTGCTGAAGTAATCCAAACCACGCCTGATATTTTTAACCACGTCAACCTTAATATGGTGCGTAGATACGATAAATGTATCGATCGTGGCGGCCGGCATTTTGAGCAATTAATATTTTAAGTTTATTTTTGTAATACCAATTTTTAATAAAATTTGTTTACGTTTCTAAAATTGTTAATTTGTTGGTTTTTTAGTACACTTAAATTCATTTAAACATTTTATGCCTCAAAGTAATTAAAGTGACAGTTAATTAATTTGAGTACCAATTTAATAAAGTGGCTACCTTAACTTTTTTTAAACATTTATTTTATATTTACGCCAGATTTTTTTTTTTAATTGTTTATAAATAATAATAGATAATTCATTTTTGTGTCTCAAAACTTGCTTTTCGTCAATTTTCACAAAAACGGTGATATTTATCATTTACCGACTTTTACTAAGAGTACCTTTTTTATGTAAAAAGCATAGGAACATCATAATCTAATACCCAAACGGGTAGAAATTAAAGTCTTAAAGAAATGGGCCCAAATTTACCAAATACTCCCCCTGATTCTGAAGCTCCTGGTAAATTTTTTTTTTTTTAGTAGGTTCAAAAGAATAAACGTACTAACAATAAATTACCTCCCAAAATTGGTTGCGGTAGCTAAAGTAGTTCCAGAGCTATTAAAAAAAACTAGTTTTTATTTTCAAAGAGCTCTAGCTTCCTGAGGAAGCTTTTCCGGACCCATGTTTATATGAACTTTTGTTTTTCTTTTGACGTTTTCTATCTGCCATAGAAGTTTGTAACATGATGAACGGAACACCCTGTATATGTTTTTAAAGTTAATTTTTTTGCAAGGTATTTTTTTTTTAATTTATAAGCCGTAGGCCCAAAAGCTTAAAACACTTTACCATATGTATATTTTTGCACCTTGTATAAAAAATAACAGCCTCTGGTTCTGCCGAAATGTAGGCAAACTCTATAATATACTGTACTTTTAAAAATAAGCAAAATTATATTACTTATATTACTTATTAGATTTTATACTTAAAAATTAGAAAAAAAACAAAATATGAAACTAAACCTTTCAATATTTTCTCCCAAATTTATACTATGGAATATGCGAATATGTCCTGAAACAGAAATAGCGCAATGCGAAAACTCCCATTTCTCTGCGATATTATGTCTGGTAATTTTTAATACCAAGGCTGCCAAGCGAGTTTCATCATTCCTACGTATGGGGGCGCCACCTCTTAGCTTCTAAATTGCTAGATAAAGCAAAGAACGGCTGGCTGCCGCGGTCACGAAATTTTATACAGTATTTGCGCATCTTTTCCCTTTTCAATCAACGATTATATTGACAAAAAAAAAACATAAATAAATGCCTTCAGTCTTCGGTTCGCCCGCAACAAACTTGATTAATCCAAGAGAGTCGATCGTTCAGCCCTCCGTTCGACACATTCAATCTTAAGGTAGACGTTCGATGTTTGCGACCGCGGCAAGAGACAGCGACAACTTTTCAAGACACCGAATCAATAGAACTGAATAGGACTCAGTTCAAAGGAAGCGACAGCGTCGCGCGGCATATCGGTGTTTGCTCATTGTTGCGTGCGACTAAAGACATTACATCCTTTGGAGCAGTAGTGTCGCAGTGTCTCGCGAGTGAAGTACCAGCATTTTTAGTAAAAAATGGTGTCTTCCTCCAATTTCTCTGCAGAAGACGACGAAAAATTGATAGAATGAGTTCATCAGAACCCACCAATTTATGATCCTGCATTAGAAAGTTACAAAGACAGTGTGCTATGGGAAAATATATGGAAAGATATTGGAAAGGCCTTAAATAAAAGCGGTATGTATCATGTAGTACATAGTGTTCTGTGAAATGAAATGTACAGAGTGTCCCAAACTCGATGTCCCGGGGCATTTACGAGGGAACCAAAAACGAAAATGATAAATTGACTTCGTGTATTTAAATGGAACAGACCTATGTAACTTCTCTCAGGGCAATTAAATTTGACGTTTGCGATATCAGGATATACCAGAAATGTCTGTTTTGATTGTTGCGTATGTCAAAATTCATATTAGGCGTGATATCGAGTAATCACTTACCTTTTATAAAAACCCTGGGGCACACCCTGCACATACAATTAAACTATAGGAACTAAGTAATGAAATAATTTGCAATTTCTTTACTGACACAAAATATATTGTTTTATTAGCATCGTCGATCTATAATACGTTCTTGCCAAGAAACTTCCCCTTCTTCACTTGAAAAATACTCTTTCAGTATCTCCCTGATTCTTAAACCGCCACTGTTAGCAAATCCATCACCATGGGCTAAAAGTACCAG
The DNA here is from genome assembly GCF_022605725.1 of Anthonomus grandis grandis. Lineage (NCBI taxonomy): Eukaryota > Metazoa > Arthropoda > Insecta > Coleoptera > Curculionidae > Anthonomus > Anthonomus grandis. The sequence goes on from NC_065547.1 coordinate 9,021,552, forward strand.
ATTCAATGTGGGGGTTTCTTAATTATCGTTATTATTATTACATTGAAGTAAAGCAGACTGTTGGGTTTCTAAATATCCATCTCGCAAAAGATTGTATAAGCAGCAAGCAGCCATTATCAGATCATCACATGTTTCGGGTAGTATGGCTATTGACATAACAGTCCAAATGCATTCTCTGTAACCTTGCGAGCACGGAAATACGATAATTAAATATCTCTTTTTTCTTGTCAGATTTTGCAACTTTTCGAGGATAGGGCTTCATCATATAGGAATCGATTGCAAATACTTCGTCACCGATTAAAAAATATGGTACTTCCAGATTAGTTCCAGGTAAACATTTTTCTTTAGGAATACTGTGACTGTTCGTGGCTATTTTTCTTCCCATTGCAGATTTCTTAAAGATACTGCTGTCTCCCTTTTTGCCATATGCGCCGACATCTACTGCAATAAATTTACCATTTGCATCTACAGTTGCTAAGAGGACTATCGAAAAATATTCGTTATAATTAAAATATAGGGAGTCACTGTTCTTGGGGGCTTTAACACGAAGGTGCTTGCCATCACTCGCGTCTACACAATTTGGAATGTTCCATTTATTCCAAAATTCCTCAGCGAGCCTTTTAAAATCATTTTCAGATTGTGGTGGCATACTTAGTGAGATAAGGTTTTTACTTAAACTTTTTAATACATTTTTCACTATCTGTGATATGTAACAATCTGATATGCGATAAGCAAAAGACAAAGATGCAAAGTTTCTCCCGTCGCCATGAACCTGAAAAAAAACTTGGATTACATTTCAGTATTTTTTGATAAAAAGTTTATTATGTGGACAACAAGTTGGACAAAAAATTAACGAAGATGACATAGTTTCTTTTGGTGAACATGTGAAGTCTGTTTTATATAAGTTGCCATCAATCTTAAGAATTAGGGCAAAGTCTGACGTGTTCAGTGTATTGAGCAAGTATGATCTAATGTCTATGGATTCAGCGCCTAATATAACACCGTCAAACAGTTCTTTGTCCAGCAATCCACAATATAGCAGATATTCGCCTATAAGTACAGATTCTACAGTATTTGAGCCTACCAATTTGACTGTGCACCAGGACACCAATTACGAAGCTGATTATTTAAATCCTACTTTTCTAAACTTACCTTAATATTAAAAACAGTTTCTCTTCGGAAGTGATTACCGACCTTTTGATGCTATATTTTTCTCTATTAAACTTAAAACAAAATAAAACTGTTCTTTATTTAGTCTGCAGAACTTCCTGAACATGTCGTCATCACATTTCACATATTGGGATATTAACATCTTAAAATATCCCTCTTCCCTTTTTTTTTTAAAGGGATGCATGGGTCCTCTTTGGCGCTGTACATGTAGTTATATAAAATCAAATCATCTTCTTAGCAATTTTATCGCACATTTTCGCCAATTTTAAATTAATATAATGAAATCAACCACCAGGGTAGTCAACGCCCGCTCCACGACTGACGACAGACTGATCGGCCGCATTTTGTCAACTGATGTTAAAACTGTCGTTGTCGCTTGTCGCAGTCGCAAACATCGAACTTCTTCTTCATTCACCTTTAGGCTGTCAGGGTTGCCATACTGAGTTTTCTGTGCAATTTCAACAGATATAAGCTTACGCTAAGAGAAATGAAATAATTATAAAACATGTATGCTTTTTTAAGATATATTAAAATTATATAAAATACAAACTACTAAAAAAAAAATAATACTTTACACGGAGATTCCGCAAGTTTATTTCGGTATATCCAATAAGTCACTAAAGGTATAAAGTTTAGATTAAAAAAAGAGTCATATACGTAGGCAATTACGTTTTTTTTATTTCGAGGATTCGCCTTTGTAGATTAATACGGTACTTTTTTGTTCCTCTTGGTCGCTTTCGTTCGATCGTTGGGCTGCTTGGGACCGAAAAAACGGGACGTTTTCCGAATTCCTGAAACCGCTCTGCACGATTCCCGTCGCACTGATCGGCACCAATCGGCGAGATTTATAGTCGAACACTGCCGAAATCATGTGCTGATCAACGAGGGTATAATCTAGAAAAAAAAAGATTCTTAGGAAAACTTGAAAAAAGCAGAGTTTCAAGCTCCTTAGATTGATAAAACATTTTTTATATTAACAAGGTTCTTAAGGCTGTAGTTTCAACCTCCCTAAAGTTTTTGCTGAAGAGACCACACAAACCAGTCTTACATAAGATCCATAATTGATTATGATTTTATTATGGATTATTACTAAAAGTAGATAGAATTCAATATAAAGCGTTACGTATTAGTCTGGGTGGTATGCATTCTACACCTGTTAAAGAAGTTCTAGTTGAAGTATTAGAACCTCTCTTGTAATTAAGATGCATCTTGTTGTACTTCAAGTTTCTTATGAAACACAAAAATCTAATTACAGAATTTTAAAGCAAAATTTATAAATTAAGCACTTATGACGTAAAACTAATTAATAATTAATATTGACGACTTAAACAATCTCGCTCTCTTTGTAAAGCCTATTAAGAGTTTTACCCAATGTTAGAGTTAATTTGATTATTTAAGCTCCGTATAAAGCACAATAGTTAAATGCCCTTCATTTACTGACTATCCGATGATTAATGAAAAGCTTCGTAAATCAGAATTAAGACATCACTCTGGTACAGACAAATATATAGATAGTAGATGCTTCAGGAAAAGCTGAAGGTAATGTGGTAGTAATTTATATTTCTCCCTTAGATATTATATATATACCAATTTCAAAATTAAAAATTAATCTTAAAAAATTGAAAAATTTAAATAATAAAAAGATAAATAACTACATAATATAATAACTGAAAAGTGAATAAAGTTATAAAATTATTCGGCAATTTTTTAGAAATAAAATACAAAATTAATTTACAAAAAATTACAGCTATTCTACGAATTATTTGCAACTCTAGAATATATATTTTTTATTTTGGCATTTAAGATCGGCTAATATTCTTAAAATTCTTGATTATTCAGTTTTCAGTCTTTTGAATAATGGTTGTCTTCTTTCTCTAAGCTTTTAAATCGTATAAATATTGTTAATTTTTAAATTGTGACGTACGTTTGTCTAAATTTGTTTATTTAAAATAAATTTTGTCATGAAATTTTTTGTCTTTTGACCCCTTTAGGGTGAGAGTTTTTTGTTATTTTTGTTTTTTATTATTTATTTTGAGTTGTAGCATTAATGATGGCTATTTGTTAGTCGAAAGCGCTTTGCTAATTAAAAAAATATACACGTTATACAAATCGCTTCTCGCATTTTATTATTGTCTACTATTTATCTACGTGTACACTCTTGCAATTTTTTAAAAATTTTCACTTACTACAAGAAATTTCATCAAAAGCTATGATTTATTAATTTTTCTCTTAAGAATTTTTGAAGGTCAGAAATTTGGTACTTTTTTATTTTTGAAATTTGTTATTCCCAACAAATATTTAGCAAATTTATACCATTGCAGCTGATTTTTAATTTTTCCCAAAAATTAATTGAAATTCTGACACAAATGAGGAATTTCAAGAAATTCTAAGCAGTTACAATAAATTTGTGAAAAGTTGTAGGAACTGCTTAAGAAACGTAGAAATAAATAAAAAAATGGCATAAAACCTTGAAAAAGTAAAGAAATCTTAAAAGAGAATTTTAATAAGAAAAAATTATAGAATAGTAAAATATTATACAATAAAATTAAAACACTAACGAAAAATTCTAAAAAATTTGGAAAATTGGATAATTAAAAAAAAATGGAAAATTGTAAATTTGTTCTGTGAATTTTTAATAATTAATTATAATTCAACAATTTTTACCTTAAATAAAAAAATTTATATTTCTAAGGTTTTTAGTAAATTTAATAGTTACAATGGCTAGAACTCCTTGGAATTCTCTCCAAATAATTTTTTCCTATACAAATTAAATTATTTGAAATACCTTAGGAAAATATTAATTTTTAATTCTTCCCAAATTCGAGGAATTAAGTTCAAATTTTGAAATTATTTGTTAAATTTCTTATAAATCCATAATATTTGCTGTCAATAAACATGGCAGTATGCTTACATCTGAAGCTATTGCTATTAGGGAAGCACTTAATTTTGTTTAAAAATAAAAATCCATTAGTTTGGTCATTTTATCAGACTGCAGATTTTCACTTCAAGCGGTTGAAAATAGATACACATGGTCAAATTAGACAAGAATTATCCAACATTTATATGCCTTAAGGCACATTTAGGGTCAAGGGGTAACGAGATCGTAGATACCCTATACAAAACTTGAGTAAGTCAAGTAGAACCCTTATCAGACTCTCCCTGTGCTAGTTATATTGCTATAAAATGGAATAAATCATGGGAAAAACTTTGTAAGGAATTACTAATAAATTACTGTAAATTAAATACAAAGATACCTTCCAAATACTGGTATGAAAAACTTAATGAGTCCAGTTGTTTTGTACAGCAATTATCAGAATAAAATTTGGACATGCTAGTTTCCCAGCCCATCTCAATAAAATTCAAGTTTTACCATCTGATAAATGTATCGTCTGTAACACTACAGGTGACTTGAATAACATATTTCTAAATTGTAAAAATATCTTAAAAAAATTAAACCATTACTATTAAAAGTGAGAACAGAAAATAAAATTGCATGTCCCTTTACTTAATGTTACGTCTTTTTTTATATGACAGACGTCTTTAAAAAAACTATCACTCGCGTATTTTTTTATTTTTTTTTTTAATCAGTTGGGCGGGACACTTAATCTGCCTTAAGAGTCCCATGAGAATGTTGAAAATGGGTATATACGCATTTTTTTAAAATTTGTTTTGTATCCATGGCGTTATATTTTTGATATATTTGATTTTTGACGTCTGTAAAAAAAATTATTTGTCAAAACTATCAAACCTTAACAGACCCATGAAAATTTGTTGTTATTTACACATTTCATCGAAATCTGTTTTGTATTCGTAGCTCTCTAGATTTTTGACGTCTGCGAAAAAAATTATTGTCAAAACTGTCAATCAACTTTGACAGAACCATTTCCTTCCTCATTGTTACCCACCTATTCTCTTTTTCCTTTGCAATTAATTGGGAATCTGTCAGGTGAGTAGACTTACAATAATCTCTAAGAGTATAATTAGAAAGATATAGCGCAAGTTCTAAGAGCGAAAACGGAAGCAAAAAATACAGCCTTAAGAGGTCCAGGATCCTTAAGTTGACCCTAAATTATACAGGGTGTCCCGTATTGTTATGTTCAAATTTTGGGGGCATAAAGTACGCTTCATTTTAAGTAAAAAAAAAAACGCAAAACTTGTAGGTCCCTTTTTATTTATTTCAAAGTCACAAGCCCATGAATGTTATTACAAGATAATACTAAAAATTAATTTGTTAAGCAAATAAAAAATTATTTTATTAAAAAAAAAGGTTAATTGATAATATTTTTAAATTATTCACCTCCTTGTTGAATACAGGCTTGTGCCAGTGAGCCAACAGATGACGTAGTTATCCGTATTTGACCCCTGTTTTGTCTTATTTGTTCAGCAGCTTGCTGAATAGGGTCGAATAACTATATTCCCTTGTATTTGAAACATGCGCATAGACCAAATCTTTTATGTCTCCCCATAAATAAAAATCAAGGGGTTTGTGATCGGGTGATCTAGGTGGCCAGGCAACAGGACCACCCGTATTACGCTCTAATAATATTCATGGGCGAGTAACTTTGAAACAAATAAAAATGATCCTACAAGTTTGGCGTTTTTTTAAATTAAAATGAAACGTACTTTATGCCACTAAAATTTGAACATAGCGATACGGAACACCTTGTATAATATTAATCACATGAATTAATTTATTCATATAAGATATCAATAGTTCTCAATGCAATGCTCTCAGAGCAAATTTCCTAAGAAAAATAAAATATAATTGTGGGTCAAGTACGTCATAAGAGCCCCATGAAGTACTTTCAAAACTCGCCCACATCTTAAGAGTACTTCATTGAAAACTTTGATACTGGCCATGAAATCATAAATAGAAGCCTTAAGAGACCCAGGACACTTGAGCTGAAACTCGTAATATGTCTAACACCCGTATGCACCATTTTAAAACTTATATCTAGTTACCGATTCCCGCTTTAATGAATTTTTTCTCTTTCTAATTCACCGTACTTGGATTCTGTAATCTGGATTAAGGATTTGGCAACGCTGATTAACCTGCCACATAAAAAACTATATCAACATTTTCTAATAGATTTAAATGAATTTGTAATAGTTTTTGTAAAAGTATTTGTAATAAAAATATCAGTTTTTTTAATGTGATCAAACTTTCAAATAAAAATTAAAAGTTTTTGTGTTTCATGGTTTCTTTATCTTTGGTACTTTGTCTAAAATAGTTTCAATTAGAATGGCCGATCAAGATAAAAAATTTATATTAAGAATACCTAACTTCTCGCCGGCGGAAATGAGTCTCAAATGATAATTTTCATGAAATATGCAAAAATATTGGAGGACAAAAAAGGAATAGAGTTGGATTAGAAAAAAATCTTCGAAAGAAGTTTGCAAAAGAAGTAACTTCCTTAAGGGTCGAATACAAGCAGTTTAAATAAATAAAAAACTTCGTGTCTTCAGAAGTTGTGACTACATCAGGTGTTCCTCAGGGTAAACATCTCTCTGCATTCCTTTTTGATTTATTCAGCAATGATATTAAATCTGTCTTTTCTGCCACATCATTTTTACAGATGACGTAAGAATGCTTAGCATCATAAACATAAAAATGTTTAGGATCTTAAGGGCTTTTTGCTGTGGTGCAATAAAAATGGATTAATTTTGAATACTAATAAATGTAAAGTAATATCATTAACTTGTAAGAAGAATCAATTTAGTGTCAGTTACCAATTTGATTTGCTTTGATTCCACACTTACCTACTTTTTCTTAGCATATTTATTATATGTCTAATAAAGCGATGCGATTATTAGATTTCTTTTTCCGAACCTTACAGGGATTTGCAAATCTTTGTATTTCATTTAAAAAAAACAATATTTTTCACTGAAACTCTTTATTTTCTTCAGCATTTCCAAGTTCCTTAGCCTCTGATAACTCTAAGTTAGTCTCTAGAAAAATATCGTTATCCTTATGTGAATTTCCTTCCAAAGAAGGAGGCACCTGAGATTCCCGTCAGTACCTCTAATGAACAGAATTCATTCAATTTTTGAAAATGAACTCTGAATTTCCTAGATTGCCTCTCAAGATCTCATTCGTCTCCACGAATCTCAGCTCCAGTTAGAATTTCCTTGGAAAAGTTAGGATATTCTGCCAGAAAATTCTTTAATTCATTAAGAGAAGGATGAGATAAGCTAACATCTTTACACCTAATCTACAGACCTAGAACCAAGGTTGATTTGTTCAACTTCTTTGGCTTTTGATAACTCTTGGTTAGAGCCTCACCAAGAGTTATCAAAAGCCAAAGAAGTTGAACAAATCAACCTTCCTCCAATTTATTTTTGAGCAACCCTGTATATACAAACTTCACGTACAAAAATGCGCAACTTGAAATAAAAATCGACGGGTCCGAGCGTTTTTTTTTCGAACACACCCCAGAATTTTAAATAAATTTAGACATTTTTAGACAAACTTTTGGGATGCACTGTATATACAATAGTTCTTGAAAACGTAGAAAATGTATTATTACAGTTTCTGAACAAAAATACAGTAAAAGGATTTCATTCTGAGTTTCATTGAGTTAATAGAAATAGCCAGCTACAACCTAATTCAATTACCAAATTGTTTACTCTTCACAGTTTCTCTGTGGAAATCCATAATCAATAGAAGAAACAATGAAACTTTATTATTATAATTCTGCAGATAAATTCATAAATAATTAATTCTTTATTCACAAGACAATAAAACACAACTTTACTTTAAACTCAAAAAAAAGTTAGGTTAGAAATTCATTCAATCGTTCGATTAAACGATGTTTCTGCTCTTTGATGGATCATATAATTAAAAGATTAAACCACAATTTTTGCGCGGTGCATCGAACTAAGCGGGATTAAGTTCATACGGTGCATATGGGTATAAGAAAAATACGAATAATCCTTAATTAATGCTTACAAATTTAGTTGTAGATCTTAAGAGCCCCATCACACATGAGTTGTGAACACTGTTAGACAAAACTCGTGCACAATTTAATAAAAATATTGAAACCGGTAATGAAATCATAAAGTGGAGCCTTAAGAGCTCAACTACTACTTGGTCACCAAAATCCAAGGTCTAAGCCAAATTAAATATCCAAAATACAATAATAATTCTGTCATAGGCCTTGGATAAATCGGTGTAAATAGCATAACTCTCCCTTTTACCCTTACCCTCAATTACCTCGTCATCACTACCACCGGGTTTCTCATGAAGCAGAGCATGAGAGACGACCAAATTATCTAAATAAAAACGACAAACATTCATTAAAAAAAATTATTTTAAGAATCACTTGGAAACTTACCGCACTGCGTATGCTTGTCCGCGTACATAGGCATTCTGCCGCAAACCATACGTTTAATCATCCCGACATTCCCTAGAATCACACCGGCCCAGATGCCACTGAACAACCACACCAAGCAAAAAGTGTAGCTGCACTTCAAACAGATCATCGGTTCATTACAATTGGTTTTCGGGATATTCTTCGGTTCATTGCTCTCTTGATCCGAGACCTTGTAACTGATGTTGTAACTTTGATCGGTGCAAAAGACATTTATCAACTTAGGGCTCAACAAATCGATCCATTGGGGTCGTAAGCAGTCCCAAGGATTGTTATCGATAACAAGGAAAAAATCGTTCTTTTGCTCAAGTTTCTCTAGAATCTCTTTGGGTAAATGAGTCAACTGGTTATAAGAGACATTCAGCACCTTTAGGCGAGGATGTGCACTTATATTAAACCTCGATATGTCTTGCAACAGATTAAACGACACATCCAGCTTTTGTAAGGCAGGACTCTCCAAGTCTAATTCAGTAAGCTCGTTATCTCTTAAAGATAAATATTGTAAGTCCGCACTTGAGTTGAAACTGCCTTTCTCGACACTCCTCACACCGGAGCTGGTGAGGTAAACGGTTTGTAAGTTACCACTGAAACCTTTAAAGGTGGCACCTGATACAATGGGCAATTTGGCATTGATGATCTTTAGGGTATTTATGTAAGTTTTATTGATCGTGGCCGTCAAATGTTCGGGAATGTGCTCGATGAGTCCGGTGCAGGTCAGGTCTAGGGCGTTTAGGGTGCAACTGTAGCTCACCGTTCTGGAATTTTATTAAAAAAATTTTTTTTTTGAATTAAGATTTTCTTGTATTTTAAGAACCTCTATATGCATATGTATTGAGAGTTTTGTTTTATGTTAGAATACCAGAGGAACATAATATTGTTATATTGTAATAATATTGACTGAAGAGTATTGTAAAAAAATAGAGTGAATTAAAAAATATTGCCTAAGATTTATTCATGGTATTCGCCGCAGAGAACCTATAGAGAAAGTGCTTTTTGATAATGGGGTCCGTCTTTTTTTTTAGTTTTAAGTCTCTCTTTTATGTGAATTATCCCGCTTCTCCCATTTCTTTCACACTCTCGCATAAAACAATGGCAAATATTACAACTTTCCAGTTGTCTATTTTCGAATTTCCGGCTTTTTGAACCTTTTGAGGTCAAATATTCGTTATCATCACAGAGATCTTATAATCACTACTCAACCTGGAAACGATCACGACTAAGCCAATAGAATCGCCCTTAAAAATGTCCTTAGTTTGCGTTACCATGCCTAAATTTAGTACTAAACGAAATTCGATAGAGGATCATTAGCAGATGCTAAGTTCGCAGCACCGTGCAAACTTTTTTGCAAAATTATGCATAAAATCGTTTTTTTTTAAATATTTTCACAAATATCTCGGCACCTATTTGTTGCACATGAGCAAATGATATATCATTATCTTCATTATAAAATGAACTATTTTTTTTCTCAGTTACTCAGTTACTCAGTTTTTTGCATTTTATCGCTGGAAAGCTTCAGTATTTTTTTAAACAACAGTGGATGGTAGATCAATCTTTAAAATCCGACAATCCAGTCTCCTGCAATCCATGCACAAACATGTTTATGTAGAAAATTAGTTTCAGTGTGTATCTGTTTCATTCATTAAATTGAACTTTGTGTGATATATTACGATCTGTCAGTGCAGGTTTTCCCGGTGCTGTTACAGGGCGTGCTTTTCTGAGCCACAAAAACTTCGAGTCACCGTAACTTGTTAAACGATCACTTAATCATTTCCTCGTTCGTCATGAATCTGCGCTCGTTCTTGTCTTTTTCATCAGTTCTATTCCTGCTGAATTCCACAGCACATGAGTGAAAATCGATAACTGATTTTTTTGTGAAAAACCTCTGAGTTTAGGCGACGTCGAGGAGTTTTCGGTATCAAGACTCTAATTGAGAATTTTTTTCAAGGAAGAGCACCATTAAAATGCACGCGCATCCTGGTGGAAGATTTATAGCAACACCAAAATGGCGAAGCAAGTTTGTCGCAAAAATAAAAAGAATGAGACATCACACGTCGAAGGAGGATTACAACTTAAAAATTTTTGTGTCATTTGATAAGAAAAATTCTAATAAACTGTCACAATGCAGCTGCTATAGGTTTACAAATGATGTGCAATAAAATCGGAAATTATTACGAAGATGTTAAATTTCAGAAAAGCAAGTGTATTGTACCTTTGGCAATGATGAATTCTTCCCTAAAGGTAGATTCGAAAGAGGTGACTATCAATACACAGACTTTATTTCATAGAATTATTTTGATGCAAAAAACAGAAAAAGATTTGCCAGAATGTTTGAAGTCTGACCTTCCATCATATCCACCTTCATACATATACAACCTACATAACATATAAATGGTGATTATAGAGTAGCAAAGGTAATTGACGGCGGATTTATTTTACGTCGAGTTCAGTGGCCACGTGAAACTTCAGTTGAGGATTTATGTCGAAAATACGTCGCTTACGTCAAACATCATTTTACATCGAACGTGACAGTTGTTTTCAACGGATTCCCTGAAGATCAGACTCGCACAGGAAAAAGATCTACTGAAAGACTTTGACCATCGACTATCGGTTATCGACCAAGAAAATATCTTAGGAAATGTTAAAAACAAAAGAGAATTATTTGATATACTTAAAAATCGCAGCTCTCACCCAGATCGTTCCTTTTTTTATATTTACGCAGACTGATTTTGCCGTCTCGCTTTTGCTTTACACGCATCTGGCAACCCTGCCACTGGGTGGGTAAATATGAAATAGAGATGATTCATTCACAGATAAGTATTATATAATAAAATAATAAATTTAAAGTTTCCCCGATATTTCTTTTACAAAATGACATTCAGGATGGATGTTCTTCTTCTCTACTTCTTTCTCAGCCGTTTTCTGTCCACTCTTGAATGTAGGCCTTCTTTATGTTTGCCTGTGCTGTTCTGTCCTGTGTCACCTGAAAGTGTATTTCAGCTTATTGCTTGATATCATCTGTGGTCTTTCTACCCTCCGTTTTGTCTGTCTTGATCGCCAGTATGTCAATTTAGGCATCCATTTTGATTTATCCTCTCAAGCTACATGCCGTACCCTTTTCTACTTTAATTCAGCAATACGTGTTACTATATCCATGACTTTGGTTCGTTGTCGGATTTCTTGGTTCCTTCTCCTGTCTTTAAGACTGATACCAAGCATCGTTTGTTTATTTGCTCTGTGTTGGTTGGCGGCTTTTTTTGTTAGTGCTATTGTTTACAGAGGTGTCGCTACTGGCAGTATACAAGTCTCAAAAACTTTCCTCTTAAGATTTATAGGGATTTTACCATTTTTAAACATATACTTCATCTTCCCGAAAGCCATCTCTTCATCTCGAGTGTTTGATTTTGCTTGTCTATCTTTATTGTATACCCCAAAGAAATAGAATTCTCCATATTTTTGAGCTTCTTCTTCTTCTTCTTTTACTTGTTTGAGATAAAAAGATCAAAGTGATCTCTTAATTCCTGTTAACTCCCATGTGTCTCCTCAATTTTTTGGTGTTCTGCCAGATGGGCGGTTGCCTGTTAGTGCAGTGTGTGGTAGCCTTCGGTCATCCTTTTAATTTTTCTCTTCTTTTTTTGTCTTCTCCATTTTACTATGTCTTGTACTCCGCATTGTTCTTTTATGCTCGTATCTCTTACACGGTCTCTTCTGGTTTTGCAATCTATGGTTCTCAGCGCTTTCATTTCTGCCACGCGTAACATGCTTTTGATTTTGTTGGTATCTTGATGGGTCTTACGCATGCTTTGCATATCCTAATCTTGCTGTCCATTCGCATGTATTTGTTGGCCCATACAATTTCTCTTAGGCAGCTTGATATTACTGCTGCTTTGTTAAATTGGCCTCTTAGGTCATTTGTTAGATCGTGGCCGCTAAACATATCTATATCAAGGTACTCAAACTTCATCTGCTCTAGAGGTTTATCTTCAATTACGAGGTTACATCTAAGTCGCTCTTTACTAATGGTCATACTCATGTTAAGATTTCGACTTAGTAGAACTTAAAGAGCTGCCTATGAAGGTTATTCTCGGTTTCCGCGAATATCGGCGTATCGTCTGCAAGCATACCATGCTGTTTCCCATGTTTAGGGTTGCCAATTTTTCTATGATTTGGTCCATGAGCAGATTAAATAGAAATGAACTAAGGCTATCTCTTTGTCTGATTCCTTCTGGTGTTGGTATGCTCTTCGTAGTATGGATTTGATTGAAAGAAGTCGTTTATATTCTCAATGACACCTTGATATAACCATATTAAAAGAGAACAACAGAAAGTCTCGGTCTCATTTTTTTTTAAATTAGCTAGTAAAATTTGTTGAGACCGAGCAAGCGGGCATCACAAGGTAGTCAGAGTTTCAGGCAATCTCTTGCGGGGTGCCACAAGGCTCAGCCATTTCACCTTTATTATTCTCAATTTATGTTGCGGATATGTATAAGGTAGTCAAACATGCCACTTTACAACAATATGCTGACGATTCTCAAATCTATATGCCAATAAATAAGGAAAATATTGAAACGACACAAAACTCCCTCATATCCGATCTAAAAAGCATTGAAACCTTCGCAAGAAACAACAATCTTAAATGAAATTCCACGAAAACGCAAGTTATAATGCTAGGAAGTAAAAATATCAGAAGAGATGTTGAACATAATTTAGATATTAGCATTTCAGATAATAAAATTCCAGCTGTTAACCAAGCAAAAAATCTCAGTATTATTATAAATAATGCCCTTACTTTTGAGTCTCATATTAAAATAAAATTAAAAGCTGCCTATTTGCATCTTAAAAATCTATATAAGCTGAAAAAATATTCCTCTAGGCAAAAGTATTTGTTGTGTGACACTTTAGTTCTGTCTCTTTTTGATTATGGTGACACTGTATACAATAATTATTTGCTGTCATACGTAAAAAGAATGATACAAAAGGTACAAAATACCTATCTACTAAGACTTTCTTTTAATATAAATTTTAGAGAACACATTACATCACATTTGAATAGAGTAAATATTTTAAATATGGAAAACCGGAGAAAACTTCATATGTATAATTTTATTTACGGCATTATAAATAATAATAAGCCTCCCTATTTAAGAAATATTTTAAGGCCTGCCAGTCATATTCGCAACACTAGGTTTGATCACAAATTTTTAATCCCTCAGCATCATACGGCATCATTTCAACTCTCATTCTCTTTTGTTGCTGCGCACTTGTGGAACCAACTGCCGGAACAGATCAAAACACGTAGCAAGAAGGGTTTCTCAAAGCATGTCAGATTAAAGTTACTTTATGAACAAGGTTCTCAAGCTTAGTAAATCAAACATGTCATTAATAATACGACATACTGACTTCAGCATCATATCATATTATATTATAATAATCTTTTCTTTTTCTTCGCTTTTCCCGCGGCCAGGCTGCCCTTACTGTTGCCCCTCGCCTCTGCCTCCCTAATTGCTAATTTTTTGTTTTTTTTTTCATAACTTAACATTATATTTCTTGTAGTCGTTTTAAATTCTTTCATAGACTAAATACTAATGATAGTGCTTGCATCTACCATGCATTGATTCTTTTTTTTTTAGTTTAGTTTTTATAAGGAATTTTTTTATATGAAATTATTTAGAAATATTTAGCTGTTTTGTTTGTTATATATAGGATAGTTCACATATGCTTTCCTTAATATAAGAAGCATGTGAAGCGGTTTTTTTTATAATCGATGAACTGTCCTTTTTGTCATACATTTTTTTTCATAAAATGTATTTTTTTTGTTCACATTTTGACAAATAAACGATTTGTATTTGTATTTGCATTTAAAGGTACATACTCGTTGTAACTGAAAATTAAAAAAAAATGCCGCAGGTGAGTACAAGCTACTTTCGTGTAATTGATTCTCTCGGGAAGGTACTGCAAATGCTACTAAAAATTCGACTGCAACAAGAAATGGATGAAAAACAACTGAACCACCAATGACAGAACGGATTCACCAAGAAGAAATCTACCACCGATGCTCTAGAAATCGAGAGAAAAAAGCTCCACAGCACAAGCGTAATTATAATGTTGGAGGTCAAGAACGCATTTAATTCGGTGCCATGAGTGAAAATAGTAAAGGATGTTTTAATAAAAACGCAAGCTTTGAATTGCGCGCCATATTTGATAGTCAAAATCTCATGATTATCACGTGACCGATCGAAAGTTGAAAGATGGGAGTTAGTAAACATGGAGCATTAGACGGTAAAACAAGGCGTGCTAATTGTAAAAAATTATTATGAAAACGGTGAAAGTTTAATTGGCACTGTTCGTAAAGAGCGTCCAATATTCGGTCGAAATAATGTTCCTAATTCATCTACTCTGAAAAAAATAGTCAATGAATTTGAAAGTACTCCTTCGATTGGTATTATTAGTTCATGCCTACAAAAACTCAACAACTTCTGCCAGCAGACCATGAACAGCAAATAGAATTCTGCTGATTTTGCAAACAAAATAATTTTCAGTAATGAGGCCCATTTTCACCTCAATGGATTCATTAATAGACGAAACTAACGCATTTGAGGCTTAAAAACTCCACGAATGATTTATCAGAAAGCATTTCATCCACAACGTGTCACTGTATGGTGTGAATTATGGTGTGGAGGAATAATTTGACTGTTTTTCCCGAAAATGACTTCTCTGGCTGTAGGGTTATCTGAAGTTACAGGTTTATGCCAACAAGCCACCAATAACCATCTCTTGAAAGCCGAAATTAGGTGCTGTATTAATGAAATACCACCAAATATATACAAAAAGATTATTCAAAAATTCGTCAAAAGGATACGCACATGCCAGCAAAGCCGGGACGGCCATTTACAAGACATTTTGTTTCAAACATAATGCCCAAATGTATATTTTCTAAATTAATAAATATTTCAATACTTTGCTACAGAAAACATAGAAAACCACGTTTTACTGAACAACTGAATACGGAAACAATATCCAGCTATCTGACTACGTTTATAGTGAACTACTTGTCACACAGAAAAATTATTGCAAATAATGAGGACATATACTAAATGAGCTGTGGGGTCCACATGGATCCATTTTGGGCTCCATATCGTAAAATCTGTTCTACAACCAGGTCCCGTCGTTGGACATACACCGAGAGGTTTACCTGATTGCATACACAAACGACATTGGGATAAAAGGTGCACATGCAGTTGAAAAAGTAGTAAACTTTCGATAGAGGATTGCGGTAGCAAGAAAAAAACAAATACGCACCAAGAAACCTAAATACTCTGAATTTGTTAATAGAAGATACACAAATACCTTCCTCACCGAAATACTTTATTAGTATTACTATGCACAGAAATCTACGAATAACTACATATATTAAAAAAGTTGTAGAAAAAAAGCTAGTAATGTCAAATGTGACTTGAGCTATTCGGTATAGTGAGAAGGCGCTGAAATACAAGCATTATAGTAAGTTAGCTAGTATAGTAGATTGCTAATCGAGGAAAGAGCAGAAATATGGAAAGGCACACCAAGATGAAGCAAGGAACAATCTAATGAGAAAGGGGCAGAAAAGAGGGGAAAATTATAATGGATGGGTCAGAAAAAGTAGACGAAAAAATCAAGTGATGTTGATTACGATGTGACGCAGGCTATTTTGGGACAACTTGATGATAGTTGCTGATACTGCGGGCTTAGCGACATACCAGAATTTTGAGACAATTCGAATGCTACAGGATGGAAGCCAGAGAAAAGTGCAATCAAGATGCGACAGTGGAGAGTGTCGGAGAAATTATGCTAGAAAACGCGGCTGGATGGAAACAATAAAAAACAGAAAGTAGGATTTAACACCCCTGATGTTATTTTATACGGCGATTCCGGGGAAGGAGTGACAGGTCTAGCAAATGTCTGCACTCAGCGATGGGGTTTGGGTGATTTTTTTATGGTGTCGTAGGAACTTCTATCTAGCTACCGAGTCCCCCACACTACTGATTCTTACAACAGGATTAAGGAAAATGTTACCTTCTGGACAGAAATCTACCGTCAGTATGCGTAACAACATTTTTTCACGGCTCCATAAAAAAAGAAGGGTTATGTGGGTTAGGCTTAGCTAAGTTGGATTGTCTTGAACACATATCTGTCCTTACACTCTTAAATTTTCCATATCAAATGAGCGATCCTTACTATTTTTAATTAAAAAAATATATAAACAGTTAGTGCATGTTAAACTATCTTAATATTAGGAATACGAACATTGAACAATAGGAAATTCACTTATAAGAAGTTCCAATTAAAAATCATTAACTTTGTTCATAACTGCCGACTTTTACCTAAACTTTATAGACTTGGCAAGTATGAAAACACTGTCATAGAGTACTTGTCCAGATCTTTTTGAAAAACTGACATATCGGAGAGTTCTCGTATAGCAAGCTTTTAAAAATGACGTCATTTAGTAAAAAGTTTTTTTTTATTTTTTAGTACAAAATATGGTTCATTCAAACATTTTTTTGTTTTACAATGTTCTATAGATCGCACCCTCTCTTTCTATATACAAAAAAAAATTCTGAAAATCGTTGGGTCTTAAATTGCTCGAGCGCCCTAATTTTTTCTATCTAATTGGAATGGTGATGGCATCAACAAGGATCTCAAAAAAGCAAAATTGAAAAAAAAACATGTGAGATATTTCGAAAGTATTTATGTAGGTACATTGTACATTATCGAAAAATTCACGTTTTTTTTTGAATAATCGATTAATAAAAAACAAAAATAAAAATAACGACACTTTAGATACAAAAGAAATGTATATATGGCATAACGTAAGGAACAATAAAATTAGGGATCTAGGTATAAATTCTAAAATTAATCTTTCTATTTGCAACCAAAACTTGAATTGTAGGTACAAAATTACTCTTAGGGCATCAGAAACAACTGTTAATAAACTGAAAAGCCTTACAATATAAAAACTGATTAAATATAACTAAACTTACTCATCAAATTGTTTAACCAGAACCACCACCAGTACTAACCACAAAAACGCCATTTTCAAAACCGAAAAATCGGACTACATTTGACTATACCGCGACCGGATTCTAACCTAAACGACCTGACTCGACTAACTGCAATTAAGACTTAAAAGGAAGTCACTTGTCTCTCCAGGAATCTTTATCTTATCACTTGCCAATAAAAATGTCGATTTTGGTACCTCGCGATGCCCATTAGACAGATTATTATGTGAGACATAACACCCGTTTAACGACAAGTCGCAACTATGGCAATTAGTCCGGTAAAATGATTGTTAACATTTGCACCGCAATTGGGATCTTTCAAACTGCATATTAAGACGAATTTAAATCGTTTAAATGGCTCTTTATAGGGTGGCTTTTATTGAATTTTCGCCAAAAAAGTCATCGTGGGTACTTCAAATAGTTAAAGCACTACTCCATTTAAAATGTGATTTTACTGTACTAAATGGTGTGTGAGTCAATGTAAATAAATAAAAGAATGATTGAAAACTGATGCCTGTTTTGTTTATTTTATCATAGTAAAGTAAATATTAATAATTATTAATTATCGGGGTTAAGGAGTGGATACACTTAAGGAATTTTAAACCTTAATATTGTTGTTGGTTTGTCACATGATAGTAGGGCCACCCTATAAATAAGCTACCCCCATCCCTCTCTTCAATATTAATAACTCATAAAGTTGTTATTGATATTGAAATTTGGGCGTGGCTTATACGAACAAATAATACGACAAGTTATTTAAATAAATTAAAAATTACGACCGTTGACGTAAAAAAAATGGCAGTTTATAGTGGCGCCATCTTGAATCACAAGAAGAAGCAGAAGATAAAGAGGCACCAGAAAACGATGAGAGAAGAAAACCCTAAAGAAGACAAATTCGTTTTTTTAAATTTGGGCGTGGCCTGTAAGACCCAACAAGTGACAGTTGACATCAGGATCCACCGATCTACCATTACTGTCATTTTTCGTTTAAAATGAGAATAGTAAGGCCGAAACAGGATGTGATAGAGTTAATAGAGGTAACACACACGAAAGAAGCAATTATATTTTCTGGATCGAAAATTGCAAGATCAGGAATTAATGCGCACCGTGAAGACATAGTATTGAAGATAGTAGAAACGCTGATTAAGAACCCAAGAATGAAGCTGGCTTGATTCCCCAGTCACTCCGGGATGAATGGAAATAAAGTGGCAGATAAACTGGCAAATGAAGCGAGGCAGCAACAAGAAATAGCAAAAGTTCCAAAGATTCAGTTGAAGGAGACCTTACCAATAATCAGGAAGATAATGTAGGAAAAGTAAAAACAGGAATTGAAAGAAACAGCCGGGATAAAAAGACCAAAGTATGCGGAAAGTGTTTGAGCTCCCCAAAAGATACCCTGGGTTAAGGACTTGAGTGACTATAAATAGGATCAGAACAAACCACTGTCTCTTACCAGCCCACTTGCATAAAATTAAAATAAAACCAGACGACATGTGTTCATGTGGCAGAATAGTTATTATAGAGCATATAGCATTTGAATGTCCGCTAAACTCATGAGAACGAGAAGATTTCTGGTAAGCATGTAACCGCATTTTCGCACGCTTTCCTATTACAATGATCTAACCTTTCAATCACCTGCCATGTCATCTAATATCATTGACACATTCCACAGAGCTGGCAAAATAAAGTTGTCCTGTAAAGGCCTCGCACCACAAAGACAAGAAACCAATTACCCAGAGCCAAATAAAAGCAAGAAAGCATCCTCTAGTAGCAATACAACTAGAGGAAGAAGTCCTGAAACTTCGACATAGGGGAAAATGGAAACACAGGAAGAGGTCAGAATAGCCGGAGCTGCTAAGACCAATCAGTCTCTCTGGAAATAGGAAGACTACGTTGAAGAGAGAGTATAGGAAGGGGATGAAAAGTTGAATCAATGAAAAAAAAATTACAGTTTATAATATGGCGCTATCTTGAATCACAAAAAGAAGCAAAGGATAAACAAGAGCCAGAAAATGCGAAAAAAATAAAGAAGACTAATTCGTTTTTTTTATCTGAGCTTGTCTTATGACACTTGAAAAGTGACAGTTATTTTTATACCTGTTATTTTTACGACAAAATAACAATGGGAAGGGGATAAAAGGTTGAATTGAGGTAACAAAATCACAGTTCATAATGGCGTGATCTTGAATCATAAAAAGAAGCAGAAGATAAACAGGAACCAGAAAACGACGAGAAAAAAAACTAAAAAAGACAAATTCGTTTTCTTTATTTAGCCTTTTTTGTGACACCTGACAAATGACAGTTGACATTAGGATCCGTCTTTACAAACTGTAATTTTTACATCAAAATGAGAATAGGAAGGGTATGACAAGTTAAATTGACGTAACAAATTACAGTATATGATGACGACATCTTGACTCATAAAAACAAGCAGAAAATTAACAGGAACCAGAAAACGATGACAAAAAATTAAAAAAGAAGACAAATTAATTTTTTTATTTGGGCGCGGCTTGTAAGATCTGATAAGTGACAGTTATCATCAAGAAATGCCATTACTGTCATTTTTACGTGAAAATAAGAATAGGAATGGGATGAAAATTTAAATTGATGTAAAAAAATTACAGTTCATAATGGCGCCATTTTGAATCACAAAAAGAAGCAGAAAAAGAACAGTAACCAGAAAACGAGGAAAAATCAAAAGAAGAAGACAAATTCGTTTTTTTTATTTAAGCCTGGCTTATAAGACTTGACAAGTAACAGCTGACATCAACATCCGCCATTACTATCATTTTTACATCAAAATAAGAATAGGAATGGGATAAATAGTTAAATTGATGAAAAAAAATTATAGTTCATAACGACGGAGCATATCAACTATCATTTGTCAGGTGTCATAAGACAATCCCAAATAGAAAAAAAACGAATTGTGTTTTTTTCTCGCCGTTTTCTGGTTCCTGTTTATCTTCTGCTTCGTTTTGTAATTCAAGGTGGCGCCATTATAAACTGTCATTTTGTTACAATAATTCAACTTTGCCATCTTGAATCACAAAATGAAGCAAAAGATATACAGGAATCAGAAAACGACAAGAAAAAAAAACTAAAAAAAGACAGATGACATCTGACATCTGACAAGTAGCAGTTGACATCAAGATCCGCCATTACGAATTATCATTTTTACGTCAACATGAGAATAGGAAGGGGATGAAAAAAGGGTCAACAATAAATAACGATAGCCTGTATAGAGGATTTTTTTGGATCCCTTTGATTCAAACTAGGTCTAATCCATGCAACACGTAGCTTCGATGACTCACCGCGCCCTTCGTAACGATATTCTTGTCCATGCACCCTCGTTGCATTAAGGGCTGCCTGGCACAAATAAATGTACATATAGAGTCATTCACCCCTTGGGGAAATTGCGAAGTCGATTCGGCAACGGACTCCCGTTACTTTTTCGATTTGAATCTACTATCGTTTGGACCAGATTTAGGGTGAATAAAATTCTTAAGGTCAACAATATTCCAGATCGACTTTTTTCATCACATCATCAGATGAATAGATAATATGGTGTGAAAAAATTATCTAAAAAATGGTAAATGGTTTTTTAGCAATATCTATGTTAATAACAACAGTTGAACCACCATTTCAAAGAGATTTTCAATGGCAATTAGACCTGTGTATTTTACCTTTTTTTATTGCATAGTTTTCGATATATTTGGGGTTAAAGGTCATGAAAAATATGTCACTTTTACTCGCGGCTTGAAGCTTCTGTCGGTTGTATCTTTATCTATTGCTAGTTGTTGATTAGATCCCAACCTAAAAAAATGATTCTGATGTCAACCATTTGAATTGCAACTCGTTTCAGTATAACGGGCAAGTTTTTGTTAAATATCTTGATTAGGGCTAGTTTTATCAATAAAATTGTTGACCAGATCATAACCAGATATTTTTCGAAATATCTTGAAATTTGTAGGTTGACATTCGGGTTACACAT
The DNA here is from genome assembly GCF_022605725.1 of Anthonomus grandis grandis. Taxonomy (NCBI): domain Eukaryota; kingdom Metazoa; phylum Arthropoda; class Insecta; order Coleoptera; family Curculionidae; genus Anthonomus; species Anthonomus grandis. The sequence goes on from NC_065547.1 coordinate 9,043,115, forward strand.
TTTTCTCCGACCACACCTCTGCAAATTATGAGATATTTTAAAAATTGTTGGCTAAATAGTTCTGAACCCTAAACAATTTTTGTAGAATGTTCTTTTCTGAGTACCACATTTTTTTGTTTCCTGAGAATATTTTGATTAGATTTTAAGATATTTGGAGTTAAAACCAAGTGAAAGATGAAACATTGCTCTTGGACCACACTGCTGCAAATTATGATATATTTTGAAAATTGTTAGTTAAATTGTTTTGGACCCTAAATAATTTTTATAAAATGCTCTTTTCTGAGTACAACACTTTTTGTTTTATGAGAATATTCCGATTCGTTTTTAAGATATTTGGAGTTTAAACCGAGTCAAAGATGAAACATTACTCTTCTACCAGACTGCTGCAAATGAGTATATATTTTCAAAATTATTAGCTAAATTGTCTTGGATCTTAAACAGTTTTGTAAAATGCTCTTTTCTGAGTGCAACCCTTCTTGTTTCATGAGAATATCTTTATTAGTTTTTGAGATATGTGGAGTTTAAACTGAGGATGTTAAAAATGACACATTATTCTTGTACCACACTGCTGCAAATGATGAGATATTTTGAACTAAAAAAAAACTAAAAAACTAAAAAAAAACTGTAGATAATATAAATAGGAGTTCTTAACTAAATGATAACCTACAAAAATGATTCGAAGCTTTTGTTTCAGAAATTGATATTTTTTATGGGCATGACGGGTCCATCAGGAGACCTATATGCACAACTGCCTTGGCAGCCCACTGTTTCGTCAATTCAATTGATATTTTTCGAATTATCTTGAAATTTGTAGGTTGACTGATTTAATTGGAACTCGTCTCGGTCTAACGGGCTAGTTTTTTTTAAATATCTTGATTTGAATTAGTCTTATTAAAAAAACTATAGGTAGCAAATTTGTTTACCAGATTATAACCTACGAAAATGATTTCAAGCATGTGTCTCAGATATTAATACTTTTCAAGATATCTTGAACTTGTAGGTTGACATTTATGTTAAACCTCATCTTAGGCTGACAAGTAGGTTTTTCTTAAATATAAACCGTTTTTCCTTTTGCTTCAAAAAACGTCATCACATAGGAATTTATTCCCTCTCTATGTTCAGGTATCCCCAATAGAGTATGCAATGACTAACAGTGCAAATATTTAGCTCTCCCTCCCCCCCCCCAGTCCATTCAAGCAAATCAAATTTATATACTGCAATAAAGGGAGGAAACAGCCGTTCTTGATATAGCTTTGGGGGGTGTTTCTTATAGCATGTGGTAGCGCTCTCAGCCCTAAATTGGTTTTTGCTTTGGAATTTCGACCTGAGATTGAAGCGAGACCGTAAGGCCGAGCCTTAAGCGAAAATTGATGTTTATTTTATTATTAATCGCGTAAAATATTTTCCCACAGGACGAAGTTTTGTTTAGACGATAAAATTATAGACAAACATGTATTGTATTTTAGCCATATTAACATATAATATAAAAAAATCTCCTCCTCCTTTCCCTTTTTTGAAATGCCATCTTGATTACCAGACCCTCTTCCTTTCTCCATCTTTATTTCTAAGATGGCGTCCTTAGTAACTGTCGTTTTTCCATGTTTTTAACTGTCACCTAAACTCTGTTTTTTTTTTAATGTTACAGTTGGTAAACTGGCCGGCAATATGTCGCCACCTGTACTGAAAAGACGCTTCCAGAAGGCATGCGGGACGCCCCCATGGCGCTGCTAATGCGGCGTCTGCTTGTAGATGCACAGGTAAATAAGGAAAAAATCATCCACTTCATCTGTTTTATTTCTTCCTTTATATTTCAATTATTCTCCTCGTATAGTCTAAGCTTCGCAGAATGGTAGAAGAACATTCTTCAGCTCTCGCAGCCCGGATCGACCCCGACTATCCTACCTCTGCTCCCACCCCCCTGTCGAACCCGTCGAACGAGCATAAGTTTCCAGAAATAGCTGATAACCTGCTACAACCCGTTCAACTCCAAAAATGCGAAATCAAAGAGATCAATAGCGGGGGTGAGGAGGTGAAATTGAAAAATGGCACCTCCAAGTCGAGCTCGATTGAGTCTAGGAGGAGTAAGTCCTTGAATAATACCAGCTCGTTGGACTCGAACGAGGAAGTGAGTAAGGTGAGGGTTTCAGTTATAACAAGTTTTTCTTTTTGTAATTTTTTGTCGTGGTCTTCAGAAGGATATTCAAAAGACCAGATCAAACCCAGTGAAATGCGAACTGTTGGAGACTGAAAATAGAACATTACTTAGGGACAATATGACAATACGAGAGGGTGGCAGCCCTGTAAAGGACAGCAGATCATCCCTTGAAAATGTGAGGTCCGACTCGCCGAAGCCGGGGTGTAGCAGCCAACCGGATATGGGTGAGTTCGGATAAAATGAGTCAACGTTTGGAGTTTTATGGTCTTTTTGTCTACGTACTGTTTTACTGCTTTTTACTGAAAATATTGCAAAAGGCCTTAGAACATTGAAAATCTAGAATTAGTACTATTTTATTATATAAAAAAATTAAGTTGATGATGGTTTCTTCAAAACGAAACGTCGTACGAAAAATCTCGCAATGTTATTTTATTATTATTATTTTTTAGAGCTTAAAAAGTGGCCATGAGAATGTGTCGTTTGTTTGTTTATATCTTTTTAAATAACGCCAGAAAAAAATAAGAACGAAATCGGCAAATATCGGTTTTTCTTGAATATCTCCGGAACTACTCAAAATTAAAACTTTCTAAACGGCGTATTGTTAGGCTCTAAAATGCGCAACTTTTCTCTAATTTAATCAACCTCGTATCTCCTATAGCTGCCGAGATCTCCATGATAGACATCCTTATCTTGGACACACTGTATACATTTTTTTTGATACTCTTATATAGCTACCCTGAACTGACTACTGTGCAAAACAAAATTTAATGCCTAATGTCATTGGAACTGCTGCCATTCATTGTTTTAACCATTAACGGGCGGAAATGCACGGTTTTCTTCTTTTTTCAGCTCATCCAAGGTTTTCTCCCTTACTTGAAAAATCAGCAAAAGTTTTTTCAGAACCTACTAAATGGGCTACTTAGCCCAACTTTCATAATTTTGTGACATTCATGGTTTTCTCCCGAGACCCTTCATTTATTTTGTTGTTATATTTGGTTTTATTTAGCTCTAAAGTCGTTTTTTTGTGCTAATCTTCGAATCTCGAACTTCCAACCGAATCAACCCGACATGGATACATCTCAATAAAACGGGCCATCGGGCTCTCAAAGTTTGAACTTTAATAGAGTGATTCGACGACCGATATAAACTTTCACTACCTTTTTACGCTCTCGTCCGCGACAAATTGCCCCCTTTTAGATACCCAGAGAATCCATAATATTTTACTGCTCTTCACCCCCGCAATGTTCGAAGAGCATTTTACAAATTTATTTTCCCAGCTATAGGGCGAATACTTCGATTTATTCAGCTTTAAAAAATCTCAATTACTTGTTACGGCCAATTGGCTACTAAAGGCCTCATCCGTATCGTTCCGTCTCTGGTTTTAGCAAATTGTAATTTGTTTACGGTCTAATAAGTTTTTGATTATAGCGGTCGTTGACAGTGTGTAATTTATTCACTTTTTTCAGATTCCTCTTCACCCAGATCGAACCGGAGCTCGGACGGAGGCAACCCGGATGACCTCTTGGCTTTGCTTCCCTCGCCATCAAACTTCCCAAAATCTAACTCGGTTATTCGTAGGCTGAGGCAAGAGAACGACAGGTAAGGCCTTACAGTCTCGTATCACACTAACTAAGTTTTAACTAACTTAACACACTAACACTAAGTTTTAACTTAAAAAGAATCAGGCAAAAAAAAGATGATAGTCCATGGAACATGATTTCGAGGAAATACAAATTTCAATTTACAAACTCAGTAGATATTATAAATTATCAATTGGTCTCAACCTCAAAATTTACTATCAGCGTTTTTTTCCCTTGTAAAATAAAAGTCCCATGTTACTTGGTTTATTGACTTTTTATTAATAATCATTCTATTCTTATATTCGGTTTGATTTGAATATACTATTTAACAGTTCAGCAATAAACTGGTGTCATCGTACTCAATATCCTGAGAATGTTATTACTCCATTTATTATAATGCTTACTAAACTATTTTAAGGTGAATGTACTTATGGTAGCCTAAACCTAACCTTGCAATATTTCCTAACTGGAATAAAATAGAATGATTGCTAATAAATATGTTGGAGTTTAATGATCCTTTACACTTCCCCTTCCTAGAGAATGACCTTCATTATGGCCACTTGTAAAGGGCATCATCCAGAAAACAAAAATCCTAATAGTAATAAAATGTCGATGCTGATTACAACTTTGTATATGCCGATATTGGATATCAGGGAAGAATTTCTGACGGAGGTGTTTTTAGAAATGCAACTTTGTTTAAAAAACTCGAAGAAAATTCTTTTAATTTGCCAAATCCAGATGTTTTACCAGGAAGACACAACCATATCCCGTATGTTTTCGTTGCTGATGAAGCCTTCCCTTTAAAAGATAATATTTTAAAACCATACCCAGGCTCTCATCAAAATGGATCTTCCAAACGAGTTTTTAATTATAGACTTTCTCGAGCGAGAAAAATTGTTGAAAACGTATTCGGTATATTATCTGCGGTGTTTCGAGTTTTAAGGAAGCCAATGTTGTTAGAACCACATAAAGCAGAAAATAATGTTATGACATGTATTTACTTGCACAATTATTTGAGAAAAAATCAATCTTCGAAACATGTGTATAGTCCAAATGGAAGTTTTGATACCGAGATAAATGGACAAATAATAGAAGGATTATGGCAAAAACAATCCGATGGTCAAACTGGATTAACCACCATTCCAAAAGTAGCTCGAAAATCGGCTACAAGTGCTGAACAAATACGAGCTGAGTTTGCCGAATATTTTACGTCCAACGGTGCTTTACCTTGGCAAAATGATTATGCATAGAAAAGGTATCTCTACTGTGTTGTGACATCGATGTATTTTTAATATGTTGTTTTTTTGTATTTTAGGTTTCACATTCACAAAATTCACAAAAACCTATTTTTGCAAAATTCATGAAAAACTGCCTATTTTTTTAAAATTAGTACCTATATTAATTAAGAAATAATAAAGTAGGTATATATACTTACAATTTCAGTGTTTTAAGTTTTTCTTGGACGAAACTTGCTATTTAAAAACTGCATAGCTTGGAATGCAAACCATTTTGAACAGTATAAATCTTCTGTTCCCATTCCAGAAAACGTCGTATTTTCACGGCGAACTTCTCGGCGGTAAGAAGTCATTAACAATTTTTTTCTTAACTTCTGAGATGTCGCAATTAAATTGACTAGCTATGTTTTGCCAAATGTCTATTTTCTTTTTTGACAATTTAAATTGTAAATTTGTAAAGTCCCATAAAATAGGGTTAACCCTATAAATTTCTATTAATTTTAAACACAAATCATCGGTCCACTCCATATCAAAAATATGCACAGAATACGCACGCACAGAACAAATGTTTTCGAACGACTGAAATTTGAAAATAATCCAAATCTCGTCCACACCAAATTCGACACAAACAGGTATCTCTTTGATGTTACCGCTCGACTACCGAACGCAAGCCAACGCCAACTTTGCCATTGGGAAGCGTTGGTTTCGATTGGCCGCCGCCGTACACACCAAAACCAACGCGTCCCAAGCTACTTCACATGTGCCGTTGGCTAGCGTTGGAAATTCGGTCTGGACGGGGCTTTAAGACAATCGTTAACGCTTGAAAAATTACCGGCTTGAATTACTAAGCCGCGTACAGACCGAGTTTCCAACGCCAAACCCCTCGTTCCAAGCACATGTGACGTTGGCGTTGGTCGTTGGAAACGATTGGAATGCGCTCGTCCACACCAAAATTTAAATTTGAGTTGGACTTGGTCGGACTGGGTTGGTAAAGGTTCGGAGACTGACTAGTGCTGGATGCTAGTCTGTCACACTATGTCAAGCGACGAGGACGATTTACTGCTTGCGAGTGCGGGGTTTTTAATAATTAATTCTATAATTATTTCAAATAAAAAGAAGAAGAAACGGCGTAGACGTTGGTGGGTAACAACACCATTTAAGAATAGAAGTTTGTATAGTGGCAGCCACTTACTAAATGAACTACAAAATGAAGATGGTGGACATTTTAAAAATTTTTGTAGAATGACCCCAGAAATGTTCAATACATTATTGCTTCTTGTGAAACCAAAAATTGAGCGGAAGAATACAAGTTATAGAAGTGCTATTCCAGCTAAAGAGAGGCTTGCTGTTACACTGCATTTTTTGGCAACTGGAAATTCTTATTCAAGTTAAGCGTTTACATTCAAAATGTCAAAACAGTCTATATCGAGTATTATTCCTGAAGTGTGTGCCGCTGTTATTAAAAGTCTACAAGAATATATAAAGGTAAGTTTTATTATTTTAATTATTATCTACAAACATATTAGAAATTGATGATTGCTGCTTGGGAGTACTTAACGTTTCATTTTCATTTGGTGCGTTAATAAGAAATTCTGCGGATAATGGAGCCATCGATGATCTAGAAGTAGATCAATTAGTATTTGTATATTGCTGATTCTGATGGCCACCATAGTAAGTTCCTGGTGATGACAATGGCGATGGTACGTAAATAGGGGTTGAAGTATTACTCCATTGAAACGTTGATTGCATTTTGTATCTTCCCATCTCAGCTTGAAAAAGGATATTTGCAAATTCGTGCTTTACAACACCACGCGTATGATTGTCAGATTTTTCTAGCTGAGTGCCGATATATTCTCCATATAATACGCATTCGTTTTTTTCATTTTTCCTTGCCCTTTTGTCACTAAGATTTTATATGACAGCAAAAGCTGCTTCGATTCGGGGGTCCTCCGGTTCACGTCTTTTAGCTGCCACTTTAAACGAAGTAGAAGGTTTAGAAAAATTAGACTTAGACTTATGTTCAGTCGATAGGTTACGGTTCGAAATTACTGATGTGGAACTACACGAACTATTTTCTTTATCTGGAACTGCTGGTGTAGAGCTAACCTGCTGAATAGTAACCTCGTCATCCTCGTTTTCTTGTGGTTCTGTTGACGCGTTTAATTCGTCGTCATCCTGAGATCCCTGAGTATCATCGGCGTAAGCAGACTCTTATAAAAAAAAGTAACATATTACTTTTGAGATAGTTTTAATAAGAAACTTTTATGGTATTAACCACACAAACAATTTATTTTATCTAAGGACTATTTACTAATGAACGCATTATGCTTGTCATAGTAACCATAAAATGTTATTCATATTACACTGCTTTAAAATGAGGTATCACTCGACCCTTATTCCCATTTAAGATTTTAGGAATCAACCGCGCCACTGCATAGGGGATGAAGCTAGGGGCCTCTAAATATTTTAAAAAATCATCCCCCTGAAATTAAAAATCGACGTGTGCAAGCGATTTTTTTGATTGCCTAGATATAGCCATTGTAAGTTTTTAAATTGTCACCCTGTATATCTTTAATTACATTTATAATCCAACTAAACATAGATTGACCAATAGAATACTAAAAACCTGATTAAAAAAGAATATTTTTAAAAAATATTAGATTAGGTGGTTGAATTTCATCAAAAAAATGAGGTGTCCCGAACTCAGTGATGAGCAGTTTATTTTAAAAGTACCACTGGTCGAAATTGTAACACCCTCTATCAATACGATTTATTTTTTACAGATGCCTGAAACTAAAGACGAGTGGCTAAATGTTGCCCGATAATACGAAGAAAACTGAAGCTTTCCGCATTGTATCGGCGCCATGGATGGGAAGCACATACAGTTGCAAGCCCCAATTAATACTGGCAGCAATTTTTTTAATTATAAGTCAACATTTAGCACTGTTCTGTTTGCACTTGTAGATGCTGACTAATTTTTTATATGCAAACGTTGGATGTCAGGGAAGAATTTCGGATGGAGGTGTATTTAGAAATACATCTCTATGCAAACAACTTGAGCAAAATGCTTTGAACTTACCAGATATGTGGCTCTATTTACTACGAAGAAATAAACCAGTTCCGTATGTTTTTGTTGCGGATGAGGCATTCCCTTTAAAAAATAATATTATGAAACCTTATCCAGGATCACATGAAAAAGGGTCAGTTAAACGCATTTTCAATTATAGATTATTTAGGTCAAGAAGGATAGTTGAGAATGTATTTGGAATTCTATCCGCAGTTTTCAGAGTACTAAGAAAACCATTGCTTTTAGAGCCAGAAAAAGCTGATAATTGTAATGGCGTGCATTTATTTGCATAATTTTCTCAGAAAGAACCAGTCTACCAAACATGTTTACAAACCGAATGGAACTTTTGACACTGAAGTAAACAGGCAGCTAATAGAAGGATCGTGGAGGCGTCAATTCGGTGAGAGCACCTTACTCTCGATACCTAAAGTGGCTAGAAAATCTGCTTCAAATGCAGAAGAAATTCGAAAGGAATATGCAGAGTATTTCGCACTTCAAGGACGTGTACCCTGGCAAGATGACTATGCATAATATTTTCCATTTTAGTTTGTATTAATAATTATCCACTCGGAAGGAAAATAAACGCACCACTCTAAAATTATGAAAAAAATTAATACTGTGCCAAAAATCAAAGAGCTAATACTGGATTTGCAAACTTCAATCCATTTCTTAGCTATCGTGTTATGGCGATTTTTTTAATAAAATTTTTATAGTGCTATTTTGACACTTAAACACACCTAAAAAAACTTTTTTCCTAACTTTAGGCGAAATTGACTAGTCCCATTCGAAAAAGCGGTAAAAATTATACATTTTCTAAAAATTTCATCAAAATTGAACAATGGAGAGTCCAAATATAAAATTTTAAAAGTGCCAAAAATTGCCCATTTTCCGCTATTTTTGCAGAAATCCTAAAAAACGCGCTATTTTTGCCACTTTTCAAATTTCATATCTAAACTATCCATTTCTTCAAGTTTAATGGCATTTTCAAGATGTGTATAATTTTCACCGCTCTTTCAAATGGGACTAGCCAATTTCACCTAAAGTTACACAGAAAAAGTTTTTTTTAAAGCTTTTTTTAAGAGTGTCAAAAAGGCACTATAAAAATTTTATTAAAAAAATCGCCAAAACACGTCAGCTGAGAAATGGATTGAAGTTTGCAAATCCAGTATTAGCTCTTTGATTTTTGGTACAGTATTCATTTTTTATTCCCTTTCATAATTTTAGGGTGGTGCGTTTATTTTGCTTCCAAGTAGTTAGTCCTATGTACCTATGCTATTAAAATGTACTTACTTTTTCTGTGTTTTGTGTTGTTCTTGGACGAAACTTATCATTTAAAAACTGCATTGATTTAAAGGCAAACCATTTTGAGTGATACGTGTCTTCTGTGCCCATTCCCGAACGCACCAACCCTTCACGTTTCATTTCACGGCGATACGAAGTTAACAAGCTCTCCATTTTCTTTTTTACTTGATTTTCTTCACATTTAAATTCTGCTCCAATAGTTTCCATATATCTGGTTTCTTCTTTGACATTTTATATTGTTTATGAGTAGGGTCCCACAATATTGGATGTTGTCTATAGCACTTAAATAACTTAAGGCTTAATTCTTCAGTCCACTCCATTTTTCCCGTCTTAAAATTAAAAGCAAACGCGAATCTTCTCTCACCGATGGCAGACAAACGACTAAAAACACTAAAATCGTGTTCGCGACAAATCCTGTCCAAACCAAATCATATTTCCCTTTGATGTACCGCTCAAAGACCGAACGCAATCGAACGTCAACGGCGCCATTGGAAGCGGTTGGAAACCGTTGGCTTACGTTGGCTCGCGCCGTACTCACCAATCCGAACACCTCCAAATCTGTAACCACATGTGCCTTGGACTGTGTTGGTTTAGGTTGGAAATACGGTCTGTACGCGGCTTAACGAGAAAACACGCTTAAAGAAAAGAAAAACAAGTAAAAAAGAAAATGGAGAGCTTGTTAACTTCGTATCGCCGTGAAATGAAACGTGAAGGTTTGGTGCGTTCGGGAATGGGTACAGAAGACAAGTATCACTCAAAATGGTTTGCCTTTAAATCAATGCAGTTTTTAAATGATAAGTTTCATCCAAGAACAACACAAAACACAGAAAAAGTAAGTACATTTTAATAGCATAGGTACATAGAATTAACTACACTTGGAAGCAAAATAAACGCACCACCCTAAAATTATGAAATGAAATAAAAAATGAATACTGTGCCAAAAACCAAAGAGCTAATACTGTATTTGCAAACTTCACTCCATTTCTCAGCTGATGTGTTTTGGCGATTTTTTTAATAAAAGCTTTAAAAAAAAAAGGTGAAATTGGCTAGTCCCATTTGAAAGAGCGGTGAAAATTATACACATCCTGAAAATGCCATTAAACTTGAAGAAATGGATAGTTTAGATATGAAATTTTAAAAGTGGTAAAAATAGCGCGTTTTTTAGGATTTCTGCAAAAATAGCGGAAAATGGGCAATTTTTGGCACTTTTAAAATTTTATATTTGAACTATCCATTGTTCAATTTTGATGGAATTTTTAGAAAATGTATAATTTTTACCGCTCTTTCGAATGGGACTAGTCAATTTCACTTAAAGTTAGGAAAAAAGTTTTTTTAAAGCGTTTTTTAAAAGTGTCAAAATGGCACTATAAAAATTTTACTAAAAAAATCGCCATAACACGATAGCTGAGAAATGGATTGAAGTTTCCAAATCCAGTATTAGCTCTTTGATTTTTGGCACAGTATTAACTTTTTTCATAATTTTAGGGTGGTGCGTTTATTTTGCTTCCGAGTGTATAATTATTAATACAAACCAAAATGGAAAATATTATGCATAGTCATCTTGCCAGGGTACACGTCCTTGAAGTGCGAAATACTCTGCATATTCCTTTCGAATTTTTTCTGCATTTGAAGCAGATTTTCTAGCCACTTTAGGTATTGAGGGTAAGGTGGTCTCACTCAATTGACGCCTCCACGATCCTTCTATTAGCTGCCCGTTTACTTCGGTGTCAAAAGTTCCATTCGGTTTGTAAACATGTTTGGTAGACTGGTTCTTTCTGAGAAAATTATTTCAAATAAATGCACGCCATTACAATTATATCAGCTTTTTCTGGCTCTGCAAGCAATGGTTTTCTTAGTACTCTGAAAATTGCGGATAGAATTCCAAATACATTCTCAACTATCCTTCTTGCCCTGGATAATCTATAATTGAAAATGCGTTTAACTGACCCTTTTTCATGTGATCCTGGATAAGGTTTCATAATATTATTTTTTAAAGGGAATGCCTCATCCGCAACAAAAACATACGGAACTAGCTTATTTCTTCCTAGTAAATTATGTGGATCTGGTTCACAAGTTCAAAGCATTTTGCTCAAGTTGTTTGCATAGAGATGTATTTCTAAATACACCTCCGTCCGAAATTCTTCCCTGACATCCAACGTTCTCATATAAAAAATTATAGTCAGCATCTACAAGTGCGAACAGAACAGTGCTAAATGTTGACTTATAATTAAAAAAATTGCTGCCAGTATTAATTGGGGCTTGCAACTGTATGTGCTTCCCATCCATGGCGCCGATACAATGCGGAAAGCTCCAGTTTTCTTCGTACTGTCGGGCAACATTTAGCCACTCGTCTTTAGTTTCAGGCATCTGTAAAAAATAAACCGTATTGATACAGGGTGTTACATATTCGACCAGTGGTGCTTTTAAAATAAACTGCTCATCACTGAGTTCGGGACACCTCATTTTTTTATGAAATTCAACCACCTAATCTAATTTTTTTTTAAATATTCTTTTTTAATCAGGTTTTTAGCATTCTATTGGTCAATCTATGTTTAGTTGGCCCCTGATTATAAATGTAATTAAAGATATACAGGGTGACAATTTAAGAACTTACAATGGCTATATCTAGGCAATCAAAAAAAAATCGCTTGCACACGTCCATTTTTAATTTCAGGGCGATGATTTTTTAAAATATTTAGAGATCCCTAGCTTCATCCCTTATCCAGTGGCGCGGTTGATTCCTAAAATCTTAAATGGGAATAATACCCGACCGGTGATGCCTCATTTTAAAGCAGTGTAATATGAATAACATTTTATGGTTACTATGACAAGCATAATGCGTTCATTAGCAAATAGTCCTTAGATAAAATAAATTGTTTGTGTGGTTAATACCATAAAAGTTTTTTATTGAAACTATCTCAAAAGTAATATGTTACTTTTTTTTATAAGAGTCTGCTTAAGCCGATGATACTCAGGGATCTCAGGATGACGACGAATTAAACGCGTCAACAGAACCACAAGAAAACGAGGATGACGAGGTTACTATTCAGCAGGTTAGCTCCCCGGTTAGCTCTACACCAGCAGTTCCAGATAAAGAAAATAGTTCGTGTAGTTCCACATCAGTAATTTCGAACCGTAACCTATCGACTGAAAATAAGTCTAAGTCTAATTTTTCTAAACCTTCTACTTCATTTAAAGTGGCAGCTAAAAGACGTGAACCGGAGGACCCCCGAATCGAAGAGCTTTTGCTGTCATACAAAATCTTAGTGACAAAAGGGCAAGGAAAAATTTTAAAAACGAATGCGTATTATATGGAGAATATATCGGCAGTCAGCTAGAAAAATCTGACAATCATACGCGTGCTGTTGTAAAGCACGAATTTGCAAATATCCTTTTTCAAGCTGAGATGGGAAGATACAAAATGCAATCAACGTTTTAATGGAGTAATACTTCAACCCCTAGTTACGTGTCATGGCCATTGCCATCACCTGGAACTTATTATGGTGGCCATCAGAATCAGCAGCAATATACAAATACTAATTGATCTACTCCTAGATCATCGATGGCTCCATCATTCGCAGAATATCTTATTAACGCACCAAATGAGAATGAAACTTTAAGTACTCCCAAGCAGCAATCACCATTTTGTAATATGTTTGTAGATAATAATTAAAATAATAAAACTTACCTTTATATATTCTTGTAGACTTTCAATAACAGCGGCTAAACTTGAATAAGAATTTAATAAACGCTAAACTTGAATAAGAATTTCGAGTTGCCCAAAAATGCAGTGTAACAGCAAGCCTCTCTTTAGCTGGAATAGCACTTCTATAATTTGTATTCTTCCGCTCAATTTTTGGTTACACAAGAAGCAATAATGTATTAAAAATTTCTGGGATCATTCTACAAAAAATTTTTAAAATGTCCACCATCTTCATTTTGTAGTTCATTTAGTAAGTGGCTGCCACTATACAAACTTCTATTCTTATATGGTGTTATTATCCACCAACGTCTAGGCCGTTTCTTCTTCTTTTTATTTGAAATAATTATAGAATTAATTATTAAAAACCCTGCACTCGCAAGCAGTAAATCGTCCTCGTCGCTTGACATAGTGTGACAGACTAGCATCCACCACTAGTCAGTCTCCGAACCTTTACCAATCCAGTCCGACCAAGTCCAACTCAAATCTAAATTTTGGTGTGGACGAGCGCATTCCAATCGTTTCCAACGACCAACGCCAACGTCACAAGTGCTTGGAAGGAGGGGCTTGGCGTTGGAAACTCGGTCTGTACGCGGCTTTAGTTGATTTTACCTTGGTTTCTATGGTATAACTCTCTGTAACTTGTGCTGGTACGCCTTCTGAAATAAAAGATTTTTGCAATTTGTCTGCTAATGCTTCGATTTCAGCAGCATATGAAGTTGCATCTTTGTGGTTTTGTTTACAGTTTCAGAGTCTAGATGTTAATAAACGAGAACTGTCGCCCTTAATATTACTTTTAAGCTTATCTATAATTTGATTTATTGTTTGTTCATTTGTTATTAGAGTTTGCGCTTTTCCCGTTAAACGGGTTTTAATAAAAGCTAAAGCATTATTTTCATGACCTGTTGCTTGCAGTAGTTCTAAGCAATCCAAAACTGATTGAAAATGTTCAAATGTACCATCAAATTAGGTCGAAACTAACTTACTAGCAAGATTAAAAAAATTGGCTGCGGTTGCCATTGTTGTAATATTAATAATTTCAACTTCGTCGTCGCTTCCGTTCTCACTTTCTACAATAGTAGGATTTATGTTCGAAAAAATGGACTGTGGAATTATGATTTAAAGTTCTAATGATTGAAATGATTTTACTAATTTATCTCTGATATAAGAAAAATATTGTGTACAAATGTCTCTCTCTAATCGATCTAAGGAATTCCACGACTGCCTAACTGTGCTTGTAAATGTATTATATTAATTCAGTTCTAACCTTCTCACTGCGAGGAACATTTTTCTTTAGCACTCGTTTCGATTCTTTTGCAACTTGAGTTTTAATTACTGACAATTTTATATTTAATTCTTCGTGTTGCATTTAAACATATTAAAACACTATAATAAGGGCATACTTTAAAAACAGTCTAATCGCAAAAATAACTTAAAAAAAATAATGAAATTGTTAAAATAAATTTCATAAATTCCTAAACTACTAATTACAATTTAAAAAAAAATTATGATCCTTTACACCCTGATGCTTGAACATTCATTGTTTTTTTCTAGTATACCGTATTTTAAATGATTGATACTTATTTATTTATTTGGTGACCATATAGGGATACAACAGGCTACACGCCCAAAAAGGTATCCACAAACTTATCTTAACTAACTTAAATATACTATTTTATTGAGAATAATATAACTAACTGACTAAATGGTTAAGTACATAAATCAAAATAATTTGAATATAAAAGACTTAAAAAAAAGTAATTTTTTAATGCTAAATTTCTACATTAGCCTCATAAACTTTCAAAGACAATATTTCGTTTTAAAGTATTTTTAACTGTATTAAGTGACATGTTAAAAACGTCTAATGAACGGCAGTACAAATTATAACTTTTTGATATTCTACATAATGGAACTCTCCATCTGACCGCGATTTGTTTTCCTGAATAGAATAAAAAATAATTCGCTCGATCTGATGTTGACTTGAGGAATGTTAAATTTAAAACAGGACAAAATGACAAAATGATAATTCATTACTTTATATAAAAACGAAACATCAATTATCAAACGTCTGTCGAAAAGTGAAATCACGCCAAAATGCTCTCGAATTAAATTGACATCTTGATATATGAACCGAAGCGGGTTTTAAAATAAAGAAATCTTAAAAGTTTGTTTTGGATGCTTTCAAATCGAATGTACATTTCATAACTAGGGTTCCATATAATGCTTCCAAAGTTCAATTTTCCATGAATCAATGTATTAAATAAACATTTAATAGCTCCAGATCAAATCAATCAATCAAATCAAATATGCTTTACTGTCAAAAAATTTAAAAAATGTTGTAGACAAAGCTATACATAAAAAGCAAAACTCACAAATATAGAAATCAAAATACAAGTACTGAATAAATATATACAAAACTGGGTACAAAAGACATAAATGTACTTGGTCAAATTTCTTATACTTATACTTAATGTAAAAAGTCAGAAAATAGGAAAGTAAATAAAAATAGTAAAAAAAGTAACAAAAACACTCAAAAACATTAATACAATGTTTAAAAAGTCATAAGAAATTTTATAGAAATTTAGCAATACAAA
Organism: Anthonomus grandis grandis; assembly: GCF_022605725.1. Lineage (NCBI taxonomy): Eukaryota > Metazoa > Arthropoda > Insecta > Coleoptera > Curculionidae > Anthonomus > Anthonomus grandis. Next base: position 9,058,748 of record NC_065547.1, read on the forward strand.
ATATTGCTATTCTACATCGTAAAAAATTTAATAATTAGCTAGTGCGTGCATGATACTCAAACATTAATATTAAAAAAAAATCATCTACTGCATATAAAGCTCTCTCCAGTAAATATGATTTCAAAGCATTGCGAAATCGAGGAAAAGATGTCAATGATTTAATTTCCAAAGGCAGATGATTGTGCATTTTTTTAGCTCCGTAAAGAATAGAGCTTTTTATTAATTCTGACCTTGGGATTGGCATATAAAGATCATGATCTGCCTTTCCAAGTGGATAATTGCGAGATGGTCTATTAGGAATTTCTGATATATGCTTGCGAACCAAGCAAATAGATTCAAGAATGAATAAAGATGGAAGAGTTAATATTTTAAATCTTTTAAACATTTCTTGGCAGTGAGCTCGACTATCAAGTCCTAGTAAATAAGTAAATAGCGAACCGCTCTCTTTTATAGTTTAAAAATGCGCTCAAACTGAGTCGCACAGCATGTGCCCCAGAATGGAAGAGCCTAACGAAGATGGGATTCAAAAAGGGCATAATACACTGTTCTTGATGACGAAAGATTTAATTCCCTGAAAACTGATCTTATGGCAAAACAAGCTGAACTTAATTTTTTAGATAAAACATCGATATGTAATTCCCACTTCAAAGAGCTGTCAACAATAAGTTCCAAAAATTTCACAGATTCAACAACGTTCAAGCTGGTGTTGCTAAGTACAAAGGGTTGGATAGTACCTTTATAAGATAAGACTTTAGTTTTTAAAATGTTTAAGCAGAGAAGATTCGAATCGCACCACGATTTAATGTTGATAAGGTCTTTAGCAATAGTTGCATGAAGTGCCGCAACATCCGGATTGCTCCATGTAAAGCTAGTATCATCGGCAAAGAGACAGATTTTGGCGCAAATGTTAAAATGGGCCATATCATTAATAAATAGCAGAAACAGAATTGGGCCCAGAACTGAACCTTGAGGTACCCCACATTCTATTGGTCTGTTAGAAGACATGGTCGTATCAACCTTTACAAGCTGACTTCTGTAGCTAAGATAGGACTTAAACCATTTGAGAAGCGTTCCTCTGAACCCATAATGCTGTAATTTGTTGATCAAGATATTATGGTTTACACAATCAAGCCTTGAAGAAATCACAGAAAATAGTTGCTGTTGAATGATGATTATTTATACTGGAGTAAAAACTGTTAAAAAGGGAGAACATAGCATCATTAGTGCATTTATTACTCAAGAAGCCAAATTGATGGGGAGTTAGTATTTTATATTTAAACAGGAATGATAATAGCTTTTTTTTAACCAATCTTTCTATGATCTTCGATAATGTTGGAAGGAGAGCGATTGGGCGATAATTTGAAGTTTGCTCTTTATCTCCTCCTTTATGCAAGGGAATAATTATTGCAGTCTTAAGGCAGTTAGGAAGGACCCCATTTTGAAATGATTTGTTAACTAGCTTTCTCAGATGGTTTAAGGTGTTATCAGGCAGATTTAAGAACATTTTTAGAGTAAGACCATCTGTACTAGATGATAATTCGTTTCTTATTTCATTTATTCTACTTTGAAGCTCTGTTATTAGTAGAGGGCTAAAAAAGAAACTTTATAAGTTTGCATTAGAGAGATATGAAAGTGGATCATGAGAAGGTGTTATAGTAGTCATTAGGTTTTTAGCCACGTTTACAAAGTAATCGTTAAGATTCTCAGGTGGAGAGGAGATAGTGCTAATTGAAGAAGGCTTATTTCTTAATTCGTTAACAATAGACCATGTTTCTTTAGCAACGTTACCAGAATTAGCCAGCCTGTTATTATAATAAATACCTTTTGCGGCTTTTATTGCTTTTCGATATAATTTCCTGTATAGCCTTACATAATTATGAAAAAATATAGTGTCCGAAAATTTTTTTAGGTATGATAAAGAGCGCATGTTCCTTGCAGACACACGTAAGCCTTTAGTGGACCAGGGCTTATGATGCTTAATTTTGATGAATCTATAAGGAAAGGACTTATTCACAATACTTGACAACGTCTTTACAAATCTAGAAAACTCACCATCGATATCATCAGAGATAAGCTGTTTGGCATAGATTCTTGAACTTCAAAAAAAATTTTTTTACCAAAATACGGCATAATTTACGAAAATTATTTTTGCTTAAAGTGTCAATAGTAAATCTGGCCAAAACAGCTTCATGGTCAGAAAAACCTGAATTGAGAACAGTACAATCAACGAAGTTCAGAGTAAAAGATGACACGATATAGTCAATGGTGCTGGAAATATTTTTAGTTATTCTGGTTGGTGAATTTACATGCATTAAAAAACCCATTGAATCGAAAATAGACTGAAGAGATTCTTGAGCAAACACACTTAATTTACTTTTTAGAGGCATGGATTCTAGCAAGCTTAGAAGTTTTAGACAGAAAGTCGGTACATCAGCGTCAGGTGTTTTATAAACACAAACAATATAGAGGTCATATAACTTATGGTGAACGATGGAAAATTCAAAAACTTTTTCAGATAATAAGTTATCAAACTTAGTTACTGGTGAAAAATCGGTGATTGTAGACATTATCATAGTACCTCCATGGGATAAATTACTTCTGTTAAATCTTGCTATTGTAGTGTAATTTTTAATAAAGACAGGTTCATCTATGTTTAAGCAATGTTCAATTATAGCAACTTTTTTATGGAAAATTTAGCTCTTCCAATAAAAGAAATACATCATTAGTTTTGTGTCTTAAGGAGTGAATATTAAGTAGAAATGCACTAAGCTTGCTATTGTCTGATTTATCAGAGGGTGCTTGATCCTCTTTTCGCGTCACTTTATCTAAAAATTTTTATTTCTAGATGGGGAACCGCTAGAAAAATAGTTAGCATGACTTTCCCTAACTTTTTGAAGTCTTTCACATGAAAAAAGGATCCGAGGCAATACCATAGAGGTCGTGGAAGCGGCTATAAAGACGTCGCAGGGAATCCAAGTCAGTAGGTAGTTCCTCAGATGCCAGCATTAATTTGACACTGGTGTTGGTGTGCTCCTCAAAACATACATTCGATGGTTGGTCATGGAGGTATGCCAGATAGAGCCTCGGGGTTTTAAAGATAGATCGGTCTCTCAGTCTAGCCAGCAAGTAACGTCCATTATCAGCATCCGAACTTTGGGACAGCCGCACTATTGGTGGAATCATCGGGTCCATTTGTAACCCATCATCGTCCTTGGCCTTCTCCACAAACTTGATGGTAACATGCTCCCGTCCTAGTGACTTGCTTGCAGCTATCGCCTCTTTATCGGAGCCAATCAGCCGAACAACCAACGGCGACAATGGACTCACTTCAAGACCATCAATTACAGTACCAGCTGGCCAAGTATTTGGCTTTTTCAGCTGAATAAAAAGATCCTCATTCTAAACATCAATTTTAAAAGTGGAGTCTGAATTATTCTTATTCTTCGGCAATGGAAAACATCGGATAAAGTCAGCAGTTCCAAGTTTTTCTTTGATGGAGTGAGCAAGTTGATTTACTGTGTAGTGGGATGGAGTGTTGGATACCACTACATAATGCCATTCCTTTCTAGCAATGATTTTATGAGTCGCAGGAGATTTTGATTGTGAAGAAGTAAAAACCTCCGTGATCTTGTCGGTCTGGGTGGAAATGGACTTTTTTATTATGGCCGGGATGTATTTGGTAACACTTGGTTTATCTTTTACGCCTATTTTTTTCTATTTTAAGTGCCATTTGATTGACACTCCGGCGTAGATCCTCCATTTTCTTAAGAAAATCTTGCTTAGAGGAATCGTGAATTTGAACCTTAACAGATTCAATGTAATTTCCCATGAGTATTGATGGGATGTTAAAAATTTCTTGCTTTATCATCAGAACTAGAAAACATTTCACATTTACGAAAAATATAACCCAACAATCTAGAAGATTCTGTTACTATTAGATCAATATGAATGTCAAACATCAGTTTACAGTCCAATATAATTCCTAAATCGCGTAGGTAAAGTCCAGTGCAACGATATATTAGAATGGTCACCCGTCAAAACACCAGCATTCCACCTGCCAAAGAATGTCATCCACCTTCTATTTACATTGTTTGGCAGGTGGAATGATGGTGTTTTGACGGGTGACCATTCTAATATATCGTTGCACTGGACTTTACGTAGTTCACTTTAGGTATGCAAATATCATTAGATTTATTTTGATAATTTATTTCATTTTTATTTCTTGTTATACTTTGGCATTTTTTAATGTTAAGAAAGAGAGAATTTTTTATCACAGTAGGCTCGTAGTCGATCCAGATAACTTTGGATATTAAGGCAGTCGGCGATGTTAAATATCGTACAATAGATTTTAAGATCATCAGCGTATATTAGAAATTTAGTATAAAGTAAACAAGATTTTGTATTATTAATGTATACAATAAAAAAAGAGGTCCTAAATGGGAGCCCTGTGGAACACCAGATGACTGAATAAAAGACTTAGAACAAAATCCTTGAAGTAAGACGTACATACTGGTGCCTATCAGCGTTTTCTCCTTGTTTAGATATGAGATAATAAAGTAATCAATGTTAACCTAAATTTTAGAGTGGTTACTTTAATTTTGACCTAAAATGGACTTTCATCTTTTTTTTTGGACTTCTTCTTGATATACGTCCATATTTCTCAGGTTACAAGCAGAAGTGACACGCCTGCGCAGACTAGTAGTTTCCGGGGCCACCGGCATGTTAAACGAAAAACAACCACCCTCGGAAGACGGGAGTGAGAATCCGGAGGCCCACTCCCTCGAAATGGAACTTCTGCTAGCCAAAGAGGCCCTCACTAGTAAGTTTATTGCTGTAAATTCTATAATTTCTTCTAAAACGAACGAATTTAGCCTTAAAGGCCGACAAACGCCGATTGAAAGCTGAAAAGTTCGATCTACTCAACCAAATGAAACAGCTCTTCTCCACATTGGAAGACAAAGAGAAGGAACTGAGGGATTTTATCAGAACTTATGGACAAGTAAGTCTAATGATCTAATCAAGACATTGTCTTTTTTTAATATTAAACTCTTTCAGCGGGTGAGGGATGAAACGTCACTACAACAGCTATCAACAGAGAGGGAAGAGAGAGAACGGGAGCGCTGGAGTTTGTTGCGGCACGCCAGAGACGAAGCGGAGCGCAGCTTATCCCTTGCTGCTCAGCTAAACGCCAAGGAGCTACAGCTGCAGCAGGCTCAAGAGCAGCTAGCTGAGGTACAAGCCCCTCCATCATTTGATCCAATTTCCAATTAACACACCTCTTTAGGCTAGAAGACAGTTAGCAGGAGGAGGCTGCCTTTCCGACCAAGAATCGTTGGCCTCTCTACCAAGACACAGCATCAATGGAGGTGCCCTCACTCCCAGCTCGGGAGGCTTACTCTCCGGTCACCTGGGACTACTGCCAGGTGATCGGGGCAGCTGTAGCGCTGATTCCGGAGTGCGAGTCAGCTCGGATCGGGAGAGCGGTGGTGCCACTTCTGTAGCGGGCAATTTGTCGGATTCGACTACAGATGGGGCGCCCACGATCACGGTCGAGGGGAGCGTCAGGGACGTGGATTCGGTATCGTTGATGTCCGCGGTGCCTCCGCCTCCTCCGGCTCATATGTATCAATGTAAGTCATTTTTAGCTGTTTGTGGGTGTAGTCCTATGATTGGAACCTTTGGTGTGAGACTCACAGCACGGAACAGTCTAACCACTAACCAAAAAATTAGATTAGAAAAATAGAAGAACAGAACAACACTAGATTTAGAGATCAAACATGTATACTGGGTGATTTGCGACCACTTTTTAGGGTGTCTCATTTTCGTATGTTTTATGGGGTTTCTCGCCTATGAAAAAAGATAGAGATGCGGTTTTCGCGACACCCTGCTACTTTTTAATAAGACTAAAGCTACACTAATCAATTTTGCCATAGCTATCGTAATTTTCGTGCTACCGGCTAAATAATTTTCAGTGATTTCCTGTTATTATCAGACATTTTAAAAAAATAAAAACTGATTTTTTTTTTGTACAATTCAATGGCGTTGACAATTTTTCTTTCGAGGTCATAGTTTTTGAGATATTGACGTAGCTTTTATTTTTTTTAATGAGACACCCTATAATATTTTTTAATATCTGTTTCCACTTGTCAAGACTTTTTGAAAAATATAGCATAGTTCATATTTATTGCTATAAAAAGGCGACAAAATAATTTTTTTCTAATTTAAATTGATAATAATAAATAGCCGTAGATAATCATGGTAACACAACAAAAAACGATATGATTAACGTTTTGCCCTTAGAAGATTTAAAGGCTAGAATTAGCAAACAACAACTTTGTTTGAGTTCAACAGGGGTAAGGGGGGTGTTTTGTTTACAAACATATTCATCGATTCTCTGTTGGCAAGTTTACGCGCATCGTACAAAAACTACACACGTCAAAAGAGGAAATTTTCAGCTATATATCAACGCATATAATAATGTTTTATATGCATATAATAATAATTTAACTTATAGTAGAGGAGCCACGGGCAGAAAAATGGGTTTCGCGGGCATTGTTGGAAGGAAGTTGGCAAGTTGTTTTTTATAAATCTACACTACTTACTGATTATAAAAAATGATCTTGCCACCCCCCCCCTTGTGGGGCTACCCCCTTCCGCACCCCTTTGAAGCAAATTTTTTTAAAATCTGGTAGTTTCAAAACCGTTATAGATAAAGCACTCGTTTTGTCACTATGTATGTTCCAACATTGACAACGTGTCCAAACATAGTATCCGATGATATCCTTTATTTAACAGCTTGTGCGTGCAAAAAAAGCGGATGCACTACAAAAAAATGCAAGTGCATTTTAAATAATTTAAGATGCACAGAAGCTTGTTCATGTAATAAAGACATCTGCCAGAATAAGGCAGAACATGATCAAGTTATAGACAGTGAGGATTCAGAGGATGAAATTGCCTAAACATTATATAATCATTTTGTGTATTTTCATAAGTTCATTTTTGTATTAAATAAGTATTATACGCCATATTCTAAGACCTCTTTTTTTGCGAGATATCAATTTAAAGCGACAAATGTATGAGTGTAAAAACGAGGTTTGTATCTTAAACAATTTCGAAGATATTTGTGAGAGAAATGTCCCTTTAACAAGGGGTGGGGGGTGTGGCTGAGGTTGCTTGAGGTAGTAAGACAACTTTAGTAATCAGTAAGCGATATAGATTTATAGAAAAATGCCTGAGATTTCGCGCTATGTCGCGATTATATTATTGTGATTGAATTCGCCTATAATTGGGAATGACTTGGTCGGTATAAAAAAGTGGTGGGGGTACATTTCTAGGTAATATGCATATCATTTCAAAGAAGAAAAAGCAGACTACAATTTTTGCTTAAACAATTTTCTTCTATCTGTTACTATTTTTAAGTTTTTTGCCTTTTCTTTAAATATTATTATGGAAAAATGCCTATTTTTTTAAATATCTCAAACAGTTTATGAGATATCGTTAAAGTCCATATAATATTTTTCATTCTAAATGTCAAGCCAAACCCACCAGTGAAAACCGCAACTGTGTATCTCGAACGGTTATGGATATATCTTCGAAAGAAATTTTCTTTTATGGGGGTGTGGGGGGAGGGGGTGGTGAAGCCCCACTTGTTGGGGGTGGCAAGATCATTTTTCGTAATTAGTACGTCCTATAGATTAATAAAAAACACCTTGCCAACTTCCTTCCAACAATACCCGCGAAATTCCCGTGGCTCCCCTACTATTATTGGTTTAATTTGGATTTTGGATTGAAAATAAAAAGTAGAAATAGATATATGTTATTCTAAGCGCAAAAATAACAACTTCAAGCAAAAAAAAATTATTAACTATCTTACTCCTAAAACCGCTTTTAAAAAATGTGAATTGGCAACACCGCAGGCAAAAACTGATGTCATCTTACGAAATGTCATCTTGACAAACGGCTTTGTGTTTATATTTGGCATTTGTCAAGTTCTGTGTTTTTCTTTAGTTTTTGGTTGAAAAAGAAGGTTGAGTCATTTCAGTGTTTTTGTTACGATAGTAAAAACTGGTGCTATTTGTGTGTTAAGCCGGGAACACATTGCTCTGACGTGTTGTGTTGCGATGTGTTGTGATGTGAATCATACTGCTTATTTTGCGTGTATTTAAATGAGCAGTGTGCACATTCATCTGATGCGGTTCGTTCTGACGCGTTCTGACCTGTCGTGTCGCGATAAAATGCGGGTGAACCAGATTTTTGTTTGACACCGTCAGAGCGTCAGAACGTTTTCGGCCGTAGGTTGTAGCGCGATGGCCGCGATGGTGAACGAAATTGAACTAATTGAAAATGTAAGAAATCATGAATGTTTATTTAACGTCAAGTCAAGACACTACCGAAATCAAAGTATGAGACAAGAAGCATGGGAGGAGATAGCAAAGGAAATTAATAGCCCATGTAAGCTTATTTTAATTTATTTTATTTATTTTTATATACATACATAGTTACATAGGTACTGTATTTTTTTAAATTTATTATTACGTTACGTCCACGTCGTACAGTTTCTAATTGCCATGGTACACTACCAATATCTGATAGAAAATAATCTCTAAATTTGTCCCGAACGCGAAAAGCATCTTGAGTAGAATTTTGACCCAAGGGTGGCACTAATGTAAAACACGATTCGAGGGTGTTACGATATATTTCTTCTGGCTCAAAATCATTATTGCAGCATAACATATTATGAAGACAAATTGCGGCATATACTATGTCATCAACAAAATCTGGTTGTATTTCCATGTGCTTAAGAAAAATTCGCCATCGTGCTGCAAGAATTCCAAAACTATTTTCCACTACTCTCCTAGCCCGCGAAAGCCTATAGTTAAAAATTTTATTTGGCTCATTTCCTGCTACATAACGCCGGCTATAGGGGCGTAATAAATACGATTTTAGTGGGAAAGCTTCGTCTCCCACAATAACAAGAGGTAAAGCTTCACCGTTTTGTGTAAGCGGCTTATCAGCTGGAAGATTCAGTGTATTATTAGCTAACGAAATTCCCAGAGAAGACTTGGCAAAAATTCCTCCATCGCTGTTGCGACCATATGAGCCCACATCAATCGCTATGAATCGGTAATTAGCATCCACCAGCGCCAGCAGAACAATTGAGTTACAACCTTTGTAGTTATAATAATTTGATCCGCCATTAATAGGACAGCGAATATTTATATGCTTTCCGTCTAAAGCGCCTATACAGTTAGGAAAGTTCCACATAGACTGATATCTTGCACTTATTTCTTCCCATCGTTGCTCTGTGGGTATTGGTAAAAATTCTAGCATCAGAATTTTCCAGAGAAGTTCCTTTATGGCCTTTGCTACTTCTTTGATAATTTCACGAACTGTGCTAAATCCCATTTTATAACTGAAGCCAAGAGATCGAAATGAATTGCCAGTGGCTAAGAATCTGAAAAGAAAACCTGCTGTTAGCAAAATGATCACATTTGCATTTTATATAGAGATTTCCATATTAATTTTTCGACCCGATTTTGGCCCTGTTGTAATAGAAGGACATTGCTAAAATTTGGAGTAGATAAATTACTTTCAAATTACTTTAGTTTATTTGTGGTACCAAAAAAGTATGACAAAAGACTTAAAAATGCATTATTTCTCTAAAAACAATTAATTTTTTATCACACGTATTTGCAGACGTCTATCAATTTTTAACATTTTTATCTAGATACCGAGATGTAAGAAAACACTAATTTTGTTCTGTTTTTTTGCATGACTGATAGCTTATGGCATTTTGAGACTCTAAAATGTATCTATGTCAAGCATCAGTTATTTACTTCTATTAGATCAGGGCATAAAATAGTTGAAAAGTTAACTGGGAAATCCCTATGTGCGCCTTGAAAAAATACACCTAATAGTATGTATATGTATAAATAATTTAACTTTTTAATTAATTTAAATTTGTATTTTCTTTTAGTGCCATCGGTTCGAGAGACTTGGACTAAATTGAGAAACGCATTTCTAAACGCAAAAAAGCGAAGGCAGACCAAGAGTGGACAAGAGACAACAAAAGTGGTTCCCTGGAAGTATGAACAAGAAATGTTGTTTTTAATACCATATCTAGAGTGTCGCCAAACTAAAAGCAATCTAGAATCACAAAAAGATCAACCAAATGTAATTGATGATGAGAGCACTGGCAGTGACGATGTTATTAATAATACGCTCCAAGAAAGTATCACCTTGAATGCAGACAATTTGACACAGACACAACATTCAAGTACTGACACACCAGTTATTAGTACCCCGATCCATCCAAAATATTCGCAAAAAAAAGCCCGTTTATCCAGCAAAGATATATCTCTGAATCCAGCAGGGGAAATGGTGCGTATCATGAAACAAAACGCCGAGGCACGAAATGAGAGACGCAATAAGATAAATTCAGATTCTCCTTCCTCTAATTTGGATGAGGTAGACATGTTTTACCTTAGTATGGCCAAAACAGTGAAACGCTTACCACAAAGGGAACAGGCATATATTAGAATGGAGTTTTGCCGAATGGTATCTGAAGCAGAAATCAGGAATTTGGATGCAAAAAGCCTTCCCGTCTTGGTGACAATCTCCACAGATAATCAGTCAACGTCAACATCATCTCTGCAATCCACTCCTTTGCATAGTCCAACTGATTTATCAACTCAATACAACAACTGTCCATCATCTGGTACGAGTACTTCCTACGTGCAAATTACTCCTTTGCGAAATCCAACTAATTTATCAACTCAGAGCAGCTGTCCACAATCTGGTACGAGTACTTCCTACTCTCCATCGCTGTATGAACACGGATTTACCCCATTTATGTAAAATATTACTGTAGATACTTATTTAGAAATAAAAGTTATTTACCTTAAAAATACAGCTAATCTTTCTCTTGTACAGATCGCTCTTCGAAAAGTGGTATCAATTTTTTTTATTCTTTCTTCAATTTTTCCATGTAAACTTTCAAATTGATCCCTGGACATCCTAAAGTACATATGGAAGCGATTTGCATCTTTAATAAGTAGATTCACTAAAGTATGATATTCGCCAAATGATTCTCTATTTTCGTTTATTTCGTGAATCCAAATTTTTTTTTTCTTAGGTTTTGTAGAACAAATAATAGCAACAGCACATTCTTCAATTTCTTCATCAAATTCATCTGATGAGCTTGAATTCATGGTGAACAAACGCAAACAACACACCGCTATGCTGTCACTGCATCAATTAAATATAAAATATTAACGTCTGACATTGGTCAGACCTAATATGATGCATCAGAACAATCTGTTTACAACCCGTCACATCATAATGCATCACAACACATCGCAACACAACACGTCAGAGCAATGTGTTCCCGGCTTTACCTTTTCACAAGTAAATACCGATATTGTCATAACATCATATGAAGGGACAATAAAAACTTATTAAGAAATCTATAATAATTATAAAATATTTAATTTCCATAAAAATGCTTTTTATTAAATAAGTACCTTTACACTAATGAAGTACGTTAAAAAAACGCATAAAGAGTTCATAAACGGTAATACTGTTTATAATTTAAAGCATAATCATAAAGCATAATAATAAATATTTATCATATAAATATTTTTTATCGACGTCACTGGTAAAGATTAATTATGTCGGTGAAATCAAATCAATGCGATCGAGCGGCGTTGCGACGTTTCTCTAATATAGGAACGTTATTAAACGAAAATTTATCCGATTTATTAATTGATCACTAGTTTCGATTGGAACACTGTACATTTTTGTTGATGCCCCCCATAAAAAGTAGTCGGCTGGATTAAGTCCGGCAACCTAGCTGGCCAAGGATGTGGACCTCCGCATCCAATATCTACCAATTAGCAAATTATTGATCAAGATAATTTCGAACATCAATTCTAAAGTGCGTGCTGGAAGTATATGACTATTAAATGTACTTCTTCTAACAAGCCCGGTAAAATATTTTGGAGAAAGTCTAAATACACAACAGCCGTTAGTCGTTCGGGGAAAAAATGTGGTCCAATTAAACTATAATTTATTAGGCCACATTAAACTTTCGTTAGGAATTAGCCAATTGTACCAAATGGGGAATTTTAGTTGCCCATACATGAGGTGTTTCTTGAATTAAAGCTTAGAACATTGAAAGACTTGAATTAGCATTGCCGTGGAACTATGACAGTTTGTTTGCTTGACACCGCTCGATCGGATTGTTGATTTCACAGACATAGAGCATCTATTACACAGGGCGAGATTACTAGCCAGTCGCCGGCGAATTTACTTGCTACTATAAAAGTCGTCAAATCTAATCGCGGCTGCTAGTAAACTCGCGGCTCGCTTTTTCCCAGTGAGGAAAGTTAAACACTGGCCTACTTCGCTACTCGCTCGCGATTTCTCTCTCTGGCGAGTGAAAACGCTATGTGTAAATTAAAACGGGACTAGTACTAGTTGGATAGTACTATTCTAGATATGACTAGTACTAATGGCGGATATAGTGCGTGCAGGAATGATTGTGAGCCTTTTAATTCGGAAAAACCTTCAAGAAAAGTTAAACCAGAAAAAAAGAAAAGCAAAACGGGTGCGAGTCAGGAATTGGATTTCAAAACGCGACACATATGGGGCTTCTAATATTTTATTGAAACAATTAAAGGATGAGGATCCTGTGGCGTACAGGAATGTTTTGAGAATGAGCAATGAACAGTTAATAATTTATTACAAATGGTTGATGAAACAATCCGCAAAAAAAATACAAAAATGAGGATGGCGATACCAACTGCTACAAAACTAGAAATAACCCTGCGCTTTTTGGCAACTGGTGATTCGTTTAAATCACTGGAATATTTATTCCGAGTGCCTGAATGTACAATGTCACTGTTTGTACCCGAAGTACTTGCAGCAATTTGTCAGGTTCTAAAGCCATATATAAAAGTAGGCATAACATAATAATCAATTTCTTTTTCACACACTGTTTATGAAACAATTTACCTACTTATTTATAAAAAATATTATTTATTCATTAATAATTAAAATTGTGCCGAAAATGTATTTATAAGTGCTTGATGAAGAACATCGTAACCATATCCGTTATCTTCGTTATTTTGGATTTGGGTATGTGTTTCATATGTAGTTGAGGCAGGGCTGGGATCACTTGGGGAGGATAACGATGGAGAAGTTTGCAGTTGAAGGGGTTCTCCGTGGTAAGTATTTATTTGGTTATTGTTTTCTAAACAGATTAGCTTTACACGTGTAATAGAATTCTGGATTTCTTGCTGCAATAAAATAGCCTGACGTTGCGGCAATTGACGTAGCTCTGCAGCTACATACTTCCCAAATTCGTCGTACAGTTTTACCTGTGATACATTTTCAGCAATTCTATTTAACTGACCGACTGCATTAGTAATTTCTGGATCTGCTTGTTTTTTCACCCTTTTTTTTAGGTTTAGGAGGTCCCATCGCCTGTGAGAGTTTTACATTTTGTTCCTTGGGCGGTGTATCGGGTTCTTCATCATCAGGCCGTTCAATTTGAGAGTTTGAGACATCCTCAGACATATTCTGTGTGCTGGGTAGAGTCTGAAAAAATTAAAACAAATCTATAAAAAATGTGTTTACCTTTTGCTTGATTTAAGAAGTAAACAAATTTTCTAAAATATATAATATTTTTCTTCCAGATGCCTACAACAAGCAATGAATGGAAAAAAATACAAAGCAATTTTCTTCTTCGTTGGAATTTTCCGAGATGTTGTGAAGCGATTGATGGCAAGCACGTTCTGATTAAAAAACCTCCCAGGTCTGGGTCAGTGTACTTTAATTACAAAAAAACCTATAGTATAGTGTTATTTGCAATGGTGGACGCAGATTATTGCTTTACTTACATTGATATTGACGGCCGAGCTAGTGAGCGAGTGCAATATTTAGAGATAGTACTTTAAACATCGCTATGGAAAATAACACTCTTAATATGCCTAAAAAATTCGGTCATTGTGGGGGACGATGCCTTTCCATTAAGAACCAACTTAATGAAGCCGTACAGTAAGTCACAGCTTAATAATACTGAAAGGATATTCAACTACCGACTCTCTCGAGCAAGACGAGATCAAGATCAGAAAATTCATTTGGTATTCTTATGTGGCGCTTCAGAATATTTTCAAGACCAATTCAATTAAAAGAAGCAATAATTAACGATGTTATTTTGGCAGCATGTAGTCTCCACAACTGGCTGAGAAAAAGCAGCCCCGATACTTATGTTCCTGAAAATGCTGTGGATAGAGAGGATTTGAACACGGGAAATATTACTTTTGGATAATGGAGAAACCACGTGGATAATCTTTCATCGGTTGGTCATTTGGGAAGTAATAATTACAAAAATTCCGCAGAGGAAGTAAGACGTACGTACGCCAAGTATTTTATGGAAAAAAATCCTTTACCATGGCAATGGAAAAAAGTGGGATTGGAATTAACTTGAATAATATTTTTTTATATTTTTAAGTAAATACAATTTATTATTTTCCAACGTAATTTTGCCCAAAACGTATGAGAAAATTAGACTTTATTTTTTATGCACAATTATATCTAGCTCTAAAATCTACTCACCAAGTATGAATTACTCTGCCTTGTTGACAAAACTTCTGCGAAAAAATCAACCTCAAACCATGTTAACTTTGGGGTGTAAATGTCTTCTGTTTCACAGCCACTTTTTTTGCTTCTTTTCTATTTTGGCCAGTTCTTGACCAAACACATCTTTCAAAATTTTAATTTTGTTTTTCAATTGTTTTTCATCCATTCCTTTTAGAAGCCCTTTATCATCTGATTGTTCATACATGTTCTTAAATAATACGTCTTTCAGTTTAATATTTAGATAATCTTTTTGTTTAATATTCCAGAATACTGGAAATGGTTCATAAATATTTAAAAACTCTATAATTTGATTACTATTCCATTTAACAGATATTTTGAATTTTCGAACGAAAAATACAAAACAAACAACTTCCAAAAATTCAATACCCTGCGAGTAAAGCGATTTAACTAGCCCGGTGTAGTTTGCGCTCGCTGAGCGTGTTCTAACTCGCTCACTCGCTTTAAATTTTACTCGCCAGCGACTGGCTAGTAATCTCGCCCTGTGTAATAGATGCTTAAGGAATCTTTACCAGTGACGTCGTCAAAAAAATATTTACATAATAAATATTTATTAATAATAGCTTATGCTTTAAATTATAAATAATATTACCATTTAGGAATTTATTTTCGTTTTTTACGCACTTCATTAGAATAAAAAGCATTTTATTGAAATAAAATATATATAATTATTTTTTACTAATTCTAGTCTTTCAATGTTGTAAGAATTAAAGACATCGTCCCTTGTGAATTGGGCTTCATCAGTAAATTGCATTCTGAAAATAGTCTTTGGTAAGTTGTTCTCCTCCTAGGAAATGCCAGTCCACGCAAGTGGGCACCTTCTTCTAATCTTCATATTCTTTTACATGAAAAGAATATAAATTTTCATTTTTTATAGCTCTCCATACTCGTGACTGTGGTACCGTTAATTGAGCGGAAATTCGCCTAGTGGTGGGATCTTCTCTTACAAGGTTGATAATATTCTTTTCTTGAACCACGTTATTAGTATCCATTCTTTCAACCTGAATATCATTTTAGGAAAACTTCTCATATCACTTGAGGGAACTCTTCTCACGCAATGTGTTAAAAGTTGCGGCAAACGTTTGGCGATTCGGAGTTCTTCGAATCGTCTTCTGTATTCTTCTGCAGCAGTACTTACTTATTTAATTAGTACTTACTTATTAGCAGTACTTACGATATCTGCATATTCAACTGCAACTCAAGAGAAAACAATATTTTGTGCTTTTAATAAACAACGTCAAACAAAAACGAAATAGGTACATAAATGTTATTTTGAAACAATTATTTAAACAAAATAATTTTAAACAAATTTATTGAAATTAATTGATGTTTTCTTTAGTACCGGTTAGGTATATAGCTTTAATGAACACATCGCTAAAAAACCTGTGTATCATCTAAAGATTTTTTTTGTATATAACCTTTGGTGTGCCAATCAACATACTGCCATATTTTTCTTCAGAAATGTAATAAATGTTTTTAGGAAAGAAATTAAAAAAAACTCTATTCCGATGTACAGGGTATCTTTATAGTGTATTAAAGTGCCTCTTTTGTAAATTGGCTGAATCTGATGCTGGAACTTTGCTACTTTCTAAACGTCAAAAAGTGTAGATGATCGAAAGGTGTTTATATAGAAAATTTTACAAAAATCGGCTAAGCCGTTTACAGAGTGAACAAGTTTTACCAAAATACGAAAATCACCCTGTATGTTGGCAATAAAGACTGAATTGATCAATAACAAATATCCATTTAGTTATATCCCAGGCTTGGCTTATACTCCACATAGGTATGTACAAAGTGTCCCATTTTCGTGTGTTTTATGGGGTTTCTCTCTTATGAAAAGAGGTAAAAAGATGCGGTTTTCGCGCCACCGTGCTACTTTATAATGAAACTTAAGAAGCATTAATCAAATTTGCCATAGCGATGTTAGTTTTTATGCTACAGGGTGATTTTAAAAAAATAGCATTTTCAAGTTTAGTGCTGATATTTATTGTTATTCGCTGTTTTTGTTTATTTTATTCGTTGTTATTTAATTATTTTTTTAATATGGCTCCAAACTAAAAATTTGAAAACATAGAAATATGATATGAATACCTGCTTCATATTACCTAATGAAATGCAGACCAGGCCTTAAAACTCTATCTGAATAGGTCAGTTAATCTTTACCTTAGGATTTATATATTTTTAAATAACTATTTTGTCATATAGATATCTTGAAAGAAGACAACCCGAAAGAAGAATATTTTAAAAATTAAAATTTAATCCCCAAGTTTACGACAAAGATAACAAGAATTCAGAGATGAACGTTTCAGCAGTTGTTCAAGCCACTCCCGAAAGCTTGTGCAGAAAAATATAATAAAAGACCGATGTTTCTAAAACAGAAGGGTAAAGGATTTAAAAAAACATAAATTCAAACCTCACAAGTATAAACTTCGTCATGTGCATCCTGGTAATGTTGAACGTAGATTGGAGTTTTGCAATTGGTTTATAAATATGAAAACTCGGGACAATATTTTTTTTAAAAATAATAATTTGGTCAGACGAGGCTCATTCTTAATAGACACAACTCGCGGTTTTGGAGTCAAGAAAACACACATAATTTTTCCTGGAGAGCATCAAGGCAGGTTCGTATTTAATGTCTCCTGTTTAATTTTTAATCGAAATAGTTTAAAAGATTTATAAAGAAAATCTAACAAATATCTTACAAAAGGATATTTACAAATTCTACAAGAAAACACTATAAACCTCAAATGATCATCATCCCTCGATTGCAAACCTACCAAAGTCTTCACAAAAATGTAGAGAAATTGATGATATTTATTTTGAAAATATTTTATAGATTTTAACACGTTGACATTCATTCATCAATGACATGTCCTGTTATGAATTAGCTCCATTTGTAGTTTTGTCAGTGTTTTAAATTTATTCGTATTAGAGATACTTTTGATTTGTCATGAAGGCCAAGCAGTAAACATTTTTATTCTTAGGTATAGCTTTACTGCACACATCGCTAAAAAGACGTGTGTAACATCTTAAGATTTTTTTGTACATAACCTTTGGTGTACCACTCAACATAGTATCATTTTTTTCTCACGAAATTAAATCAATTAAATCAAATTAAATCATCAATTAAATGAAATCATTATTTCATCAATTAAATAGCCCATTTTGTGGATTGGCTGAATTCGGCCGAGCAAATTTGCTACTTTCTAAACGTCAAAACGTGTAAATACCCGAAAGGTGTTTGTATACAAAATTTGAAAAAAATCGGCTAAGCTGTTTAGGAACTACAAGATGAACAAGTTTTTATCAAAATACGAAAATCTCTCTGTATATTAGTAATAAAGCCGAATTGATCACTATACATAAGTATGTATAATGGATCACGAATCATATATTCTGCATAGTAAACGTAACATTTTAGAGTTAGAAGCATACGCACTTTTAAAAAAAACACAATTTTAGACAAATTGAATTAGACTATCAAGCTTTTCTGCGAGGATTAGAGTATTAAGCATTTTTGCGAGGATATGAGTATCAATCATTTTTGGAGGGATTTTCAAAGAAACAGGTTTGAGGCTTTTAACCACATATTTGTTTATTAAATAAAAAAATTTAAAAAGTTGGCGCATTCGACGGTTAAACCACAAAAAGAGAAACCAACTAAAATTGGTCCTTTCGGTCTTCTAATAAGAAAGAACTTAATGTCCTTAATAAGAGTCCTAACTTTGCACCAGCTTCAAACTGCCAAAACAACCTGGAAAATATTATAGTATGAATCCGCTAACTTCGTTAGCTATATGCACACGCGTCTAGAATAAAAATAGAGTTTTGGTTAGTGGTAAAACTGTTTTGTAATTTATTTAAGGTAGTATAAATTTTTGTATTAAGCTGTTTCAGCAAAAGACTGCAGCCCGACACTGTCGCCGTTAAACGCCAACAACTTCCAGAGACCAGTAGATCCCACTAGCTTATCCAGGTTCGTTTTATTTATGTTTTTGTTGGTAATGTGGCTTATTATGGAATGATTTAGATCAGTAGAACAACTTAGCTCCCCGTTAGACCAAGAACCAATTAACCTAGGAAAGCGTAGTAAGCAGCCCAATAGGCTGTCGGGGCGTGGAGGGACTTGGGGGAGTATCTCCAGGGTGTTTGCCAGGTCCCGGCATAGGAATAAGACCAACTCGTTACAAGAAACTAGTAAGTATTTTATAAGAGTACATACCATTCTTTTTCTGGTTTTGAGAAAACTGTTGATAATGGAAATGTGACTTCACAGTTGAATTAGAGTGAAAAAGTTAAATTAACATGTCGGTGGGTTTATTATAATTCTAATCCTATCATATTGGGAGATTGTACTGGAAGCTACGACTAGATTAAGCTATTGTTTAGGTGAGCATGGCTACGAACCATATCGCAGCTGGTCTCCCCTGACCGAAGAGGGCTACGCGGAGAAACTACGACTGCTCCGAGAGGCGAGCACCATCCCCATGGAGAGATGGAGAGCCCCAACTGTCTTGGCGTGGCTCGAGGTGGCCCTCGGAATGCCCCAGTATGGTGCCAGGTGTGCCGAAAACATCAAAAGTGGCAAGGTACATCTTTAACTTATCTTTCTCTATATTTACTACCGGTTTCTTTATTCATATACTCATCGTGCATGTTAAAAATCAACAGTAGCAACAGGTTAAATAAGACGCCGCCCTAGGCATTAGCATATTGGCTACTTATTATAGATTGGTCGTTTGAACGGGCAGGTCCTTCTGGAATTGAGCGATCTGGAGCTAGAATGCGGCCTGGGGATCACTCATCCGATGCACCGGAAGAAGCTGAGGTTGGCTATTGAAGAGCATCGTCATCCGGCACTGGTGCGCTATCCTTGTATCGCACAGCTTGGGCACACCTGGGTTTCGAGCGAGTGGCTACCCGACTTGGGATTGTCTCAGGTAAGGAAACTTAAATATTCCGAGTAGCTCCTGAAAACGTCCTTTTAGTACTCGGAGAGTTTCGCGTCGAACATGGTGGACGCCCGGATGCTGGAGCACCTCAGCAAAAAAGAGCTCGAAAAGTACTTGGGGGTCACCAGGAAGTTCCATCAGGCCTCCGTAGTACACGGCATACACCTTTTGCGTATCATGAAGTACGATAGACAAGCGTTAGCACTGAGGAGGCATCAGTGCGAGAACATGGACGCGGATCCTTTGGTGTGGACCAATCAGCGATTCATCAGGTGGGCGAGGAGTATCGATTTGGGCGAGTACGCTGACAATTTAAAAGGTATTTAGAGGCTACCGTTGAATAATAAGTTTAGTGAGACCGTCAAATGTTTTTGTGTTCTAGACAGCGGAGTGCACGGTGGTCTGGTGGTTTTGGAACCTTCGTTCAACGGAGACACCATGGCCACCGCCCTCGGGATTCCCGCGAGCAAGAACATCATAAGGCGCCATCTGACGGCCGAACTGGAAGCGTTGGTGTTGCCAGCCAGGTATGTGATCTTCTGCCAAATGGATGAGCTCCAGGCGGAGGCCGCCCGGGTCATCTCAAAGCATAATGTTAGATAAACGTTTTGGAGAGAGAAGGATTTTTTCCTTTTTTAAATGAATATTGATTATTGTGGTGACGTTGTATGATGGATTTTATTTTATCCTGGAGAATAATCATTGTTTAATATGTTTATATCAGGAAAAGGTATAATTATTATTTAAATGAAAAAACGCATTTACTTCCATAACATACTTGTATTCTAACAGTTAATTCCAAACAGACATCTGTGACATATGACGTTGGACATATGACATTAAACTCTGGAACTAAATAACTGGAAGTCTTAAACTCTAAAGCCGTGGCTACATTGTTAGTGTTATGTTCATGAGCGTTAACACCTGGACAACTCCAAACACCTCTCCCTTAAAGATTGAGTCGGCGAGGAGGTTTTATAGAGCGGCCATAACGAGACCTTGGATTTAGAACAATGTCGTTATTAGTAGAAACATGAATATTGTTATGTTGATTGCCCATGGGGTTACTTGAGAATGATGAGTTCCTAAGTGTAATGTTCCCTTGAGGCATAGTATTGGTGGTTAAGGCGGAGTATGGACCTAATACTAGTAAATAACTTAGGTTGACCAATGCATTGTAAGTCTTGATTAGTATATAAAGGTTTTATATATGCTATGTCTCGCCTTACTATTAAATTATTACTTCCCTTTTCTATCCAAGAAGATCTTGATTCGATAGCCTTTTCAATAATATTAGCTTTTTGCCAAACTTAGCTTTGTAAGTTTTAGTGACTATCTTTTTCTCTTTTTTTAAACTGCTGTGGGTTTTTCTTAGCTTATTTATTGTAGTTTACTGTCATTGTTCCTTTTGCGTACATAGTATTTTCGAAATGCCTTTTTGGACTTTAGGTTCTAAAATCTTACCTGTACCTCTATTCTGCAAAATCTGTGCCAGGCACGCATCAAGGAAAATGATGGGGGTGTTGTTATATTCCATTATACCTTCTCTAAAATCAGAATGTTCCTCAGAACTTTTTCGTAAAATTTGTTTACATAGACTAACTTTTCTGCCATGCCACTGCTCTGATGGTTGTAAGGAGAATAAACTACTATTTTTATGCCCTTCAATTTGTAATATTCCTTCCACTGACATGACAAAAATTTCCATTCTATGTTAGATTTTAATAATTCACAAAGAAGATGCATAATATCGAATATATTTTTAACATACCATCTCACATAGTTAAAAGCTCCAATTACCCATTGCAATTCTACTTTATTTTCTGGTCTTTTTAATTTACATAAAGAATTGATTATTAGCTTTTTCTAGTATAACAACTCTATTAACACTGATGCTCATGGCTGAATTTCATCAACGTTTACAATAGCCTTCCTTTGATTCTTCACTTCCGTATTTCACAGATTAAATTTGCGTAGCTAGTTTAATCTGTGCATATGTGTGCGTGTGCTTTTAAATGAGTTTATATACAATTTTGAAATTTGGCACACATCATTAGCAACCTACTAGTTTTTCGTCCCTAGCTAATTTTGCAAAACATAATAGCAAAATAAAATTAAAGAGAAAGGGCGGTCATGCGATACATCGTTTGAAAGCACCCACTGAATGATTTATGGTCCTGGAATATTAAGTCATTACTTCTACCCATAACAAAATGGCAGTCTTTCAAAATCTTATTTTTCGCATTTTTATTTTCTTTACTACACCTGTTCAGGTGAGTAATTGGTTTGTAGTTGTGTTGTTGTTTGTAGAGTTTGAATTCAATTTGACAAGGGACCTTTACTTAAAGATGTTGGAAAATGCAATAAAACCACTAATCCTTGAGATTATTAAAGACAATCCTCATGAATTTAAGGTGGAAACAGTTTTTAAGGGGCACCGTCTCACTGTACAAGAAATGTTAGAGAATATTTGAGGCCGTTATTTGCAAAACTCCCTCTTTGCTATTTGATTTACTTTTCAGGAGCAACAAAGAATATTTCAGCTTTCATGTAAATTATATTTTCGGATTGTTATATTTTTTAACCATTACAAAATATTCATTAATAATAAGTAATAATGATCGTAAATTTGAATCTCTTACAGTTTTTGAAAAAAAAATTTTTTTTCCAAAGAGAGAGTTTTGCAAATAAAATAATGACAGAAACTCATTAAAGTTTTTTTAAATAAAAAGTTTATTAATTAAACAATAAATAACTTGTTATAAATATAAAAAAAAGTTTTTCAAATAACAACATTAAGTTTCAAGTATCTTCTTATTCAGAAAACCAAGAAATAATAGGAAAAAAATTAAATAATTTTAGTGTCGGTTTCGTTTTCACACAAATCTTGGTCACCATCACTTGTTATCGTACTTGCAGCAGTTTGCTTTAGGATATTTTTGGATACTCTGGTAGTTTTCTCTAGTCTTCACCATAATGCTGAACCAGTAAACTAATAATAGAAGCTTTATCGCCTTTAAGTTTGTCGCTTAGTGGTACTTCACCTGGCTCTAGGGATGAAAACTGTGTTATTCAAGTAATTAATCTCACCTTGAATTAAAACTGTGTGTGCCTTTTTATGAAAAATAAATCGTTTTGCGTTGCTAAATTTAAAATGCCAGGCTCCAGGAAGTTTTACGATTTTTTTTGCTTCAGTTTTCCAGTCTTGTACGGTCCAGTCAACACCTATTTTTTTAACTGTAGCATGTTTACTTATTATAGCGTCGTAATGACTGGATTCTACAATAACGGGTATTTTTTTTGTATTAATCCGAAAACTCTATCTGGGAGGATAAAAGAGTGCCCTACAATTGGAAATGTGAGCTCAATATTTTTAATATTTTCTGGAGATTCTTTAAGAAGCCAGTAGGCTAACATTGTCATCATAGTTGTGTTCTTGTTTTGTCCGCCGCACCCATCAGCGAACAAGTTAATTTTTGTGACAGAAAGCTCAAATATTTTGGTGTTTAATGCATGCCTAACTGCCGAGGCTATTGTGTTCGCATTTTTTTGAGTATCAATTTCCGTCCATAAATACGCGTTCACGTTTGCAGGTGTTCACTTGGTGTTAGACGTTCCAGACACTATAGTAAAATTGTCGTAATTTATTTGCTGGCTGAAATATGCAGCTTGGTCTGGTAATCGAGGCAGGGCCAAGTTTTTCTGGCAGTCAAAGGAAAAAGACACTGTGTTTGGTTTTGGATGTTTCAAGAGACGGAAGAACGCCTTTGCCTTCAATAAATGAACGCGATTCTCTGTTGTTAACTTATATCTTTTTTCAGCTGACGTTGTCAATTTTAGTTGCTCTTTTAACCGTAGGCACGTTGAACAGCAATCTGTAAGTGCAGTTCCAAACGCAATATTGTAATTTGCATTCACAAATTTTCTAAAATAACTGATTCTAACGTGCAAATCCTCAGGAACGCGTTGTTGATAGTAAGTCTAAAGCTTTTTAATCGCATTGTAAATAGACACGCACACTAGTCTTGCTCCTACAATAGTGAGATTCTGCACATGTTAAAGAGTCTATAAAGTCTTTTATATGTTTATGTTTTTCATCGTTCTTGCGACCTATTCTGTCCCCTCCTCTTCGTTCTTTCGGGAGCTCCCCATTTTTGACAAAATTACGAAGTATTCTTTGCACTCGGTTTCCCCTAAAATTCGTAATGCCTAGAAACGCATTTTTGCACACTCTTATATATTTTCCATCTTTCAAACGAACATTGTATTGAATCGAGACTTGAGTGTGATTGGATTTTCCTCTCTTCGGTTTATGTCCTTTGCAACAGTTTAGTATGAGATTATCCTGGTCTATTTTAGATCTAGATTCATACATGTATCCATGGAATTGTTTAATATTATTCATTGTTAAAGTTCTGCAAAAATACAGTTGTCAGGGTTTACCATCGTGACCTTGGAAAGTTTGGAAGCACGTGTGGTGTATGTCTGAAAATAATATAATTTCAGCTAATTAGTTACTATTAAACCGATTGAGGACTTTTTTTAAGCCATACCTATCCCTTTTTTTAACAGCCCTAGCGTAGCTTTCCGGTTGTCGCTCTTTCTTGCGTGCTTTTCCTCTAGGAGAAGGTAAAATCTTATAATCATTGTTTAACTCATCCATAGCAGCAAATCACACCAAAAATCAATTGATATTACACGTCAATACACAACGAAATTGCTATTAGACCTAAAAATATATTCGATTCACTCTATGTAAACAAAGCATGGCGTTAGTCACGTAGGCACAAGAATAGCGTGCTTATTGGTTGACGAGCAAATAAGCAGTTTTGCAAATAACCTGCAAATTTGTACTAACTTTTATATGAGAAAGAGGCAGTTATGAAAGATTTTAACGATAGTAATATGTTCCTTATTTAAAACCTGTTGAACTTGGCGAAAAAAGTGAATTTTGATTATTTTGTCGATTAGAGACTACTTGAAACAAAAAGTCTACGTCACTCAGCCAGAATCGATCTACGTCAAAGAATAATTGATTCATGTCAAAATATTGATATTGCCACTTTCCAAAATGTTCGTGAAGAGTTCTCCAATTGATTATTTTAGTGTCTTGAAGGTAATGGTGCACATTTTCAACATCTTTTATAGTGAAATATGTCTGTCTTAACTAAAGTTTAATTATTTTAAATGAAAATCAAAATGCGAAAAATAAGATTTTGAAAGTCTGCCATTTTGCTATGGGTAGAAGTAATGACTTAATATTCCAAGACCAGAAGGCATTTATTGGTAGCTTTCACATAGTGTATCGTATGATCCACTTTTCTATTTAATTTTATTTTTGAAAATGTCGTCCCGCCGCCATTTCGAAGTTTTGCAAAATGAGATATGGACCAGAAAGTAGTACAGTGTACTCCGTCTATAACGTACATAGGATGTAACGTACTTCCGGTTATTACGTACTTATAATTCGGAACCCGCCCAAATAGTCTTGTCATTTTACTGTATATAACGTACTAACTAAAATCTTAACTCCGGCTATAACGTTCAATATTTTTGCCCGATTGACAGTAACTCTCCGCACGTGCGGAGTTATTTACATCTGTGCCGGTAGTTTTAGATTGGACATTGCGTGTTATTGTGCGAGTGCGAGTTTTAGTAGTTTTTTTGGTAAAATGACGGATAAGCGCAGAACTATAAATTTGAAAGAAAAAATAGACATCATTAAAAGTTTTGAAAGTGGTATTAACAAATCGGAAATTGCGAGAAGGAAAAATATGGCAAAAACAACAGTTTCTACAATTTGGAGCAATCGTGAAAAAATCAAGCAAGCAAGTGAAAATAAATCGCAAAGAATTAAGAAAATTAGGAATCCCGTACGCTCAGATGTGGATCAAGCTCTTATTCGATGGTTTGAGGTGAGAAGAACCGAAAATATTCCTATAAGTGGACCACTTTTAAAAGCAAAAGCGGAAGATTTATCTAAGGGATTACACGGTGGAGATTTTAAGTGGTCTACGGGTTGGCTCGAGCGTTTTAAAGTTCGTCACAACATCAATGTCGGCAAAGTGTCCGGTGAAGCAGGAGATGTTAGCAGGGAAGCTGTGGTGAACTGGTTAACCGAGAAATGGCCAGGTATTGCACAAAATTACAGCTGTGAAGATATTTTTAATGGGGATGAGACCGGACTATTTTACAAGATGACTCCAGACCGTACACTGAAATTTAGAGGAGAAAAGTGTGTGGGAGGCAAACAGTCAAAGCTAGGATACACCGTTTGGGTTTGTGCAAATATGACAGGTTAGTGAAAAATGTAAACTTCTTGTCATTGGTAAATACGAACGACCGAGGTGCATGAAAAATATTAGAAACCTGCTTGTTATTTATAAATCGAACAGATGCGCATGGATGACTTCAGAGATTTTTATTAATTATTTGAAAGAGTGGGATGAAAAACTAAGACGTCAAAAAAGAAAAATATTGCTTCTAGTGGACAATTGTGCAGGTCATCCAAAGAATGTAGATCTGACAAATATCAGATTAGAATTTTTGCCTCCCAATTGCACTTCTGTCATACAACCAATGGATCAAGGCATAATAAAATGCCTGAAAACCTATTACCGTAGATATTTTATGTATCGCCTAATTCAAGCATTGGATAGTGAGGAAACGTTCAATCTAACAATTCTAGACTCGATAAAAATAATTGCGAAATCTTGGAATGAGGTTTCACAAAAAACGATTCAAAACTGCTTTCGACATGCTGGTCTAGTGAAATCGATCGAGGATTTTGATTCACTTGCCTCTGAATCAGTGGTACGAGAAATATAAAAGTTTTGATGATGATGATGTCTGAGATATTCCGCTAAGTTATTGGATGCAAAATCACTGCCAAGACGTAACTACTGTAGAAAAATATCTTCCTGAACTAGATAATTTTATGACCATCGACGATAATCTGGTAGCAACGGAGACCTTAACGGATTGCGACATTATTGCCGAAGTTATAAAATCAAACGATTCAAGTTCCGATAACGAAAGCGGCGATGATGATGGACCAGTGAACGAACCCATTCCAAGTTATTGTGAAGCACTTTGTAAAATTAAAACTGTTACGAATTTCTTACAATATACTGATTACGGATCTGATGATACAATTTTACAAGCCTCGTTAAAAGTTGAGAAGCACATCGAGAATTTCCAAATGTGTAAAAAAAATCAGCAAACAAAAAAAACACGTTATTTTTTTGAAAAATCGTAATTAATAAATAGTACAGATTTATTTTGATTGCATATGTATATGTATCCTATTTCAATGTTATATGTTACATATTAATATTATATCTTTTTTTTGTATTTAATACTTAGAATGTATTTCTAGTTAATTTAGTTCTTTAATTAAAACAAATAAATCTTTACATATTTATTTTTATGGGTTTCTTTTATAGCGTACCTCCGGTTATAAAGTACTAATTTTATTCACCCTAGAGAGTACGTTATAACCGGAGTTTACTGTACTTAGATTGCTAATCATGTGTGCCAAATTTATAAATTTTTATATAAACGCATTCAATATATAAAAAGGAGGGACAATTAAGAGCCGCACTGTATATCGGGAGTCTGCATTATTATTATTTAAATAATAAACGCATATACTTCCATAACATACTTGAATTCTGACGGTTGACGGTTAATTACAAACAGTGACATATGACATTGACATAATTAAATTAACTTCTTACTCTTTAACTATTAACTCTCTAACTCTTAACCTAATAACTGAATCTCTTAAGCCCTAAGCCTAAATCCACATTGGTATGTAATTACGGATACGTAAGGCTGTCAAACCAAGCCTATCCGTGACTTTTATCCCATCCACTAGAGACAAGCGTATCCGTAAAATGACGTTATATTTTTGGCCACTAAATTTAAAAATATTATCCTCATTGGCGCAAAGCTCGAAGGTAAAACCCCGATTCTCCTCCATAGATACTAGGAAACCTTAGTATTCCAAAGAATTTTGGCACTGACTATTAATTAAAAAGCCACAATAGTCACATTTAAAATATGTGACCCGGGGTCGAGCCCAAAGTCGACATTCTAATTATAGTACAAAATAACAACTGGTAAAAAAAATGTGGTAAAAATTAAAAAATAACTATAAAAAACAAATAGTACAACGGACCAAAAATAAAGTTCGAATTAACCAACTTCTACCCGTATTTTCCTTCACGTAGGTACGTGAAACCTTTCGAGTCTCTTATTGGCTGATAGCAATCACGTGGTCCCAAATCAAATCAAATGCTTTATTGTCAGAAAATTTACATTTTATCGACAAAGCTAATGGAAAAAAAATACAAATATAAACAAATAAACATAAAAAAAATACTCAGACAAAATACACACAAAGTAAATAGGTACATAACAAAACAAAAATACTGTACAAATTATCAAATTGTACAATTTGGTCGAAACCCAACGGATCCGTAATTACGTATCAATGTGGATTCAGACTAAAGCCATGGCTACACTGTTAGTCATAAGCGATAACACCTGGACAACACCAAACAATTATTCAACATGGATTTTTTCATATAAGTACTGAAGACTTAGGATTTCAGTAGTTATTACTCACGCTGAAGCCAAAATTGGAATTTAACTGATTTGTAATTTTTAACTTTATTTTTGATCTTGTGAAAACCATTGATGCTATAAAAAATCAAACGTCATTCAAGGTGGATAAGTTAGCTAAAAAAGAGTAGCATGCCGAGGGGTTTATTCTAATTTGTTATTCACTTTTACAGATAGTCTCTTTTTGATCACTTCGAGGGCGCTATACCTAAAAAAAGCAATCATCATACAAGGTTACTCACATAATCATTTCGCGTTGATTTTTCGGTGTTTATTAGACATTTACATAAAATATTAAACCGACCAAGTACGCCCCTAATTTCCCTTCCAACCTCTGATTTAAATTCATGCTTTTTGGCTCAGTCTTTATTAGAATAATAATTAATTCCAATTAAGTTAACGTCACTGAGCCGCAAAACAACGAATATTATTAAGCTTAATTAATCATGCTTAATAATAATTAATAAACACCTAAAACCAACCAGATTTTCTTTAAATAGCATTAATTAATTAATTTTAAATTAATATGTAAATTACGTTATTTAAAAACGTCATGACGTTATGTTACAATAAATAAATCAAACTTAACGCTAATTAATATAATTTAACTTAATGATATATTATTACTATTATATAGTTGAAGAATAAAGGTTGTGAAATGATTTCTTGAAGGATTTCATTTTATTTTATTTTTTCGTCAACCTTCAGGTGGTCTAAGGGCATACAAATCAAAATTCCTTGTAGATTTATATATTTTTAGATTCTATGAGAAATTTCCTAAATTTTGATGGATCACATACCATAGTTGCGTTAAACAGCTTTCAAGATATTGAAGAATTGAAAATGTCATAGAGTGAAAAAATAGAATTGCTTTTATTTGTCATTTTATGGAGGATCTAAAAATTTCTCATTAAATATAAGTTGGTTCGTTAATAATAATAATATTTTTTTATTAATGTACTAATTCAAATATTTAGATTTCGTAACCTATATCGACGCTATACCCTTGGATCACCCATATTTCTTTAAAAAAATTAAATTTTTTTTAAATTTATTTATTAATGTTTATTCATTTTAAACTGTCTTCTTTTTGTTTCTCTTATTTTCTTACAAGCTCTTGATTTTAGAAGTTTTATTTATTTATGTACTATATATTGCTGAAGAATTAATTTTTTTTAATTTATATTATATATTATACACAATTTTATATCGGGAACACATGACACAAACATTCTATGTTATATATTTATTTGCTTTTTCGCTTGGCACCGCAGTCCTCGATCGATGTTAGAGCACATATTTAGACCTGATATTCTCAATTTATATTATATATATCTATATATATGCTTGTTATTAGTGTTTATTATATGTATATTCTCAAATTTTTTATTTTAATTTTTGAGTTTCTTATGATTTTGGGAAAACTATTGATGATACAACAGCACAATCTGGCGTTACAGTTGAAATGGCCAGGAAAGTTATTCAGGTTAATATAAAAACTCTAACTATACAGAATTAGTTAATGTCTTTAATGTAGTACTTATGGTAACATATTATTTCGCCTTAATATTTTCTCATTAGCAAACCGGACATTCAACACAACATTAACTTTATAAACATGTTCAATGTTGTGTTGAACCTCTGGTCTGATGATGCCCTTGAGGCGAAACATCTTACCATAAGAAGTACATTGAAGACATTAACCTGAATTAAAAATCAGAGTTAAAAATCATTTTTTTGAATCAGGAAAGGTTAGCTGAAAAGGACTACCATGTCGATGAATTTGTAGTAATTTAAAAACTATTGATACTTAAAAAAAATCTGACTTTTGTCAGTTGAATTAGCCAGAAAAAGATAGCTAAAAGAGAGTACCATTTAGATTTTCTGGTTTATTTCTACTTTTTCACGAATGCTTAAGGAAAAAAGTAATTTTAAAATTAACCTTCATGTTTTGCATGAATTGGTGTTAGAGTAGCACATTTATTACAGAGAGCATTAATCACCCATACATATTTTTTTACCACCTTTACAAATTTCTTCACTACTGGGCAACAGCGCCAGCTAGGATTTGCGCACGCGCGATACCTTTATTGGTCGCTCTTCAGAGTACACTTACGTCCAACCGGCCTTGCAATATGTTAATAGGAGGTTTATTTGGAGCTGATTAATGCTCTCAAGGATGACTTAAATCATTACTTTATATGCAGGAAGTTATTTGATAAAATGAGTAGATAATATGGTGTTTTCACTATTTTAAGCATGTATTTTTTTAACTAAGCATATGATTAGGATCTGCTAAATAAGGGTAAGTAATCGCCGTGTTTCAGCCTTTAGGAAAAATCAAATATCCAGCCTAATTTACCAAAGTCTTCCTCTTACTACCAGCTCTTCTATATATAAACATATCTCTTAATTAAGCTCAAATAAATATCTAAATATACATAGAATGCTTGTGTGTCCCGCACTGCTTATTTTCGATGTTTTCATTTGCACTATTATACCCGCCCCATATAGATCGACACTAGTGCACTATGTGAGAGTGAGGTCCAAACAAAGAGTACCCGGAGGGTCCTTGGGACGCTCCTTTTCCAAGTCCTGTGGAGGCTTAACTGCACCCTCGCCTTCTTTGGGTCGGGAGGGAGCGCCATCTGGAGCATATGACTCTAAGAGGACTAGCTTAAGGGTAAGTAACTTACATCTACTTAATGGAAATTGGTTTAAGCATGGCTGACATTATCATTAAGAAAGTGTTCCTTCCTAGGGTTCTCTAACCCGGGCTCTTGGCCTAGTGAAACCAAAAACCAACAGTGACAGAGACAAAATATCGCCTACCTCCAGTTCCGAAGGCTCCTCGGTGGTAAGCCGGGTAAGCCCCCCACTCCAGTATTTAGGATCGAAACTACCTCCGAACACTAGATCTCCCGGTGGAGGTGAGTCTCCGATTTATGCGCAGCCGTTCGCGCATCATCCCAAGAATATGTATCAGAGACGGTCTGAGGATTATGACATGTATATATGCAGGTGAGAGGGACAGAGAGAGAGAGAGAGTAATAAAGTATTAAAAAAAATGTTTTTAGCTCAATCGATGAGTACGATATAACTAGAAGTGTGCAAAGTATCCGGTCGGAGAATGACACCTCGAAGCTTACCGGGGAGTCGAAGAATTGCTTCATCGGAGGAAGTCTGCAAAGGAGTAAAAAGGAGCATAGGAGGGTGAAGAGTATAAGCGATATTGACGCTATTCACATTGACGGGGTGAAAATTTAAAAGTTGGTATTAGACACTGCCACCAAAGAGTCGCAATAAGGCATGTAAATCTAGTCATAAAGAATGCCTTTTATATGTAGTACTATAGTAATGATAGTCATATGATACATTAAATTAGCCGTAAGCCTTATATTTGTATTACTATATCGATTTAAAACTAGAATTACGAATAAACACCGTTTAAGTATGAAATTATTGTTGAAAATGTGATATTTGTGAACCTGTCGTTACCTCTTTAATTTATGTAATGTTCTTTTTTTGTAATATATTGTGGCTGTCACCAAATCGACTTTTTCTAATCCTTCCTCAATTAGACCTTTTTATTCGATTGCTTTGGATTATGTGTAGATTGAATTATAAAACTATGGGATTCCTTATCAAGTAAATTTTAAATTCGCCTTAATTTGCCCAATCGTTTCTACGATTCCGATTGGTCACCTAAGCCATACTCAAAGGTAAATTAGTTCATTCAACTTAACCAAGCTAGAGGGCGATTACAAGTTTGTATTCAACCACCATTTATTTGTGGTTACAGTATGTTATCACTGCTAAGACGGGGCCGTGAAAACTTGGGCGAGCTACGAAATACTAAAAAGCTTCTACTCCTCGAAATTTAGATGGCGCTAAGAATACAAAACTATTGCTTTTACAGAGGCTGCACGGATTTTCAAGTGTCAAATTATGTCATATAAAATGCGGCCATTTTTCATAGCTCTTTACCTTACACAGGCTTTTCTTTAGGATAAAAAGTAACTTTCATTAATCAAATTTTTCGAAAAAACTTGATCTGTTCTCATATTTCGCACGAAATTTTTCCAGTTATTTAGTTCAATGTGTTTTGTGTCAGCTGTGATTAGTTTTCATTTGAGTGTGCTGACACGTGGGATACAAAAAATTGCTAAAAAAGCAGTGAATTATATTGTTGTAAAGGAACTGAGATATAAACAGTAAAAATTTTGAATCAAATATAGACATTAACGACATTGCATTTGCATAAATAGTTATTGCAATAAACTTCTTTTGTGAAAATGAGTGTAAATGTAAACAACAAAAGTGAGAAACGGATTCTAAGAAGAAGCTGCTGTATTAAATCTGGACAGCAAAAGGCACAGATTGCCTGGTTTTTTATTAAGCCTAATATTTAAGCCTTGAAAATCTCAGTGATAAACAATTCTACGCATGTTAATTTTTTTTACTCTAATTCATTCAAGTCCAATTGAAGGAAGGGAAACCATACCTTCGGTTAACCTCTCAGGCTTAATAAAAGGTCTTCCTAACAAGTGACCCCACCAGAGGTGTAAGCTTAACCTTAATTTAATGATAAAGTACTTGGGTTACTACTTGAGTTAAAATTACTACTTTAAAATATGCTTTCTATTTCTAGACATTGGATTCTAAAATAAATTACCCAGTGAATCTCAATACGGAGCAGAATTTATCTTGTTTTTGTATAGATTTTTGACAGCCTCAATGTCAAAACTTACTCAATATGTGACACTAAACCTGAGAGAAGTCAGCAATTTTGGATCCTATACAAGTTTGGAGTCTGAAATTTTCAAAGGCAAATATGAAAATGGTACTCCTGCAAATTTTACTATTAACATAATTTCTTATTTCCTCTTTCATTACTAATTTGTTGATAGTGATTTAATTTATAATATTTACTAAGGAATACTGAATAGTGAATGGAGTAGGGGGTAATTTCTTGGTAATTTTATAAAGTTTTTATTGCCTTTGTACATTTACTATAACCTTTTGCAACTACTCTGCACTAACTTTGCTCTTCATACAACAACGTTCCTCATTAAATTAAGTTGTAAGTTAATACATCATGGAATTCGCAAGAATTTTTATATTTTATTTATTATTTTCACAAGCATGTATAACTGTTAATTTTATTGTGTAGCATAGAAGTAGGTTAATTATTAATATTGTTATATAAATTAGGCACGTGGGGTTATGTTGTAAATATTGTAACTATTAAGAAATTGCATATTAATATAATTAAGTGGGTTGATGACATAGGGAAATAAATAAATAATAACAATTGGTGTAACTATTTAATATATATATAATAAAAGATAGTCTAATTAAGAGTATGGTGGAAAATGGTTGTTTTATTGTCCATCTTGAACTATTTCCCATAGCTACCCCCTAACATATTACATGGCGACCCTGCCAGTGGCATAAAATATGCCAATAAATTTACTGGATCAGAGTACCAAATAAAGCAACAAAATGGGGAAAAACCAATCCAAAGAAGAAACAGTGATTGTACAAAGTGGCAACAGTGGTGGTACCACAGCTTCTGGAGCAGCTGGTTGGCGTGTGGCTGATGTCCTAACTATAGTTTTAGTGATAATAGTGTCACTTTGTCTGATGGCATTTTGCTTAAGATATTGCAAAAATGTCTTAGAGCAGAAAATCAGACGGGAAGTAATTAGAAACAGAGAGCAAATTGTGTAAATAGTCAATAGTTACAGTAATGAGTGCGTTTAGTGTGTTAGGTAGTCAGAACTTGTGTAAAAAGTGTAGTAGTGTCCAGTCTCAGTGAGAATTAATAGTTCATGTCGACACTAACCGGATTTCGTGACTTATTGGAGGAAGTCCGACTATTTCATAGGAATTTAGGAAAAGATTCGAAGCAGAGACAAGAAGATAAAAGTAAAACTGAACTCTATGTAAGTAAATTAAATAAATTTAGAAGTAAATTAGAGAGTGAAAAAGTAAATTTTAATAAAAGTGCGCATAATGAAAAAATATTTGTTAAGGCGAAAAAATATATTTGTAGTTTAGAAAAATATTTTGCAACTGTAGAGGATATTTTAAAAGATAGGCTAGCTTTACATCGACCTGAACAACCAGAATCAAAAGAAGATAATAGTAATACTGAATTAAATAGTGATTGTGGTTGTTTGGAAGATAAAATTATGTCGGATAATTTTGATTTGAGAACCGCGGCGAATTTGCTGCCGGTTATAGATGGGCTGGAATCAACAACAAAGTTACTTATTGATGCCATTCAATTGTATGCGGATTTATTAAATGAAAATGGAAAAGGGCGCTAATAAATTATGTTTTAATAACCCGTTTGTCACAAAGTGCTAAATTAAGACTTAACAATAATTATACTTCTTGTGGTGCTCTTATAGCTGATCTAAGAAATCATTTTATAACAAAGCAGTCAACATCAGCATTTTCTTTTCAGCTTAATAATAGTAAGCAAGGTTCAAAATCAATTGAGGATTTTGGAAAACAGGTAGAGGAGCTACTTGTAAACCTTAATATTAATCAGGCAGATGGCGATGATGACAGTTTGGCCGTTTTGACTATTGTAAATGAGAAATTAGCCATATCGGCATTTGCTAATAGGTTGCAAAATAATGACCTAAAAACCATTGTAAAGGCGCAAAATTATTCAAAATTAAGTGAGGCTATAAGAGGAGCTAAAGACGAGGAGCTTACGGTCAGGAAGGATTATCATCAGGTGTTCCATTATAATAGTCGCGGAAATAGATATCAACATTATCAACATGGTAGTAGGGGTAGAAGCTATAATACACATTTCCGAGGACGTAATTCTAATAATAATCATTTTAGGCAAAATTTTAATAATTCTTTTAGAGGCCAAAATAGCAGGTCAAGGCAATATTCTAACAGCGGAAATTTTAACAATAGACGAAATTTCCGTCGAGGTCATCATAATACGGCATATGTTATGCAAAATTCGGTATAAAAAATCGGTTAAAATATAGATTACAACAAGCTTGGAGTGACGCAAGACATAATTTATTGGTATCAAAAAGTAGCAGGAAAGAGAAATGTGATGTAAATAGTAAAGAAACTGTATACAGTGCAGGTAGTAAGATAATGTTAAAAAAAATAGTGCAAGAAACAATAAAATGGATGCTGTGTACAGTGGACCTTATGAAGTGATAGAAGACAAGTCTCCGAATATAGTTATAAGAATGAATAAAAAACTTATGGAAGTCCATAAAAATAGAGTAAAGTTATATAATTTGTCCATCTTGAACTATTTCCCATATCTACCCCCTAACATATTACAATTGTATAACTTGTGAATTTTTTGCTATAATCTCTTCTTATAATATAGTAACACATTTTGTGAATATTTCTTGTTTCATTTCTGAAACCCAGACCTTTGGATCTAGTAGGAAATGTATGGGTCTTTCAGAAGTTATAGAATGCAAATAGAAAAAGTGACAAATCGAGAAATGTATTTAATATGGCGACAAAAAAAAGTCCCAATTTAACACTTTTTCAATATGCCTGAAAACGTGTTAAATTGGGACTTTTGTTCCCATATTAAATAAAGTCGCATTTCCCAATAATTTGAAGGGCCCTTATAGTAGAGCGAAATTCAAATTTGGCGCCATAATCAAATTTTAAATTATCCGCTTTTATGATGCCACAAACCCATTTTCACTTCTAGTTAGTACTACTACTGCTCGACATTCAGAGGGCGCAACAGTCAATCGACGTTAAGTGTTCTATTCGCTCTTATGGGAGTTTCCTATCTATTAAGTATTAATCTATGGTGGTAAGACGAAGAAGGAGAACGAAAAGGAACATAACCTATTTTTACAAATTTATTTAAAAAAACCAAACAATCTTATTAGGAGTTTTTAAAATTGAAATTTTCACTTTAAAAGGCGAAATAAGTATAATTAAGAAAATCCAGCATGCTTCGCAGACCACTTACGGCGATAGAACTAAAAATTGATGATATATCAGAATTTGAGCATCACAGACGAAAGGTAAGTAGTTCTGTTGGTTGATAATAGGCCCTTTTAATATAAATTGATGATTTTAATGGGGCAATTTTCAGTTTCTCTCATGTTTTGAATGATATCTTTGACAGAGCAATTCCTTGTTTTGAACATCATTAAATAAATATCACTATTCCAGTTTGTATACTGCCCAAATTGCAATAGCTCTTAAGAAAAAGTACACAATAATTATGCCAAAATATGCATTAATATTAGAATACAAAATCTTTAAAGATAATGTTTAAGGAAATTATTGTAACAATTACAAGTAATACTACATATACTTAAAATAGTAAAAAACAACTGTTAGCAATATATTATATCGCCCCCTTAATGCAACAACTAGATAACTTAAAATTCATAGTTTTGAAAAAATGCAGTTTAAAAATTCAAGCCGCGAAAAAAATACACCTTCTGAATAATAAAAAATGTTTAACTTTTACAAAGATATAATGCATATTAGGCTATAATTTGGTTATCTAGAATACAATCAAATTTTTATATTTTTGAAGAATTTGATAAAAAAAGAGAGAAAAAGTTGAGATATCTAGTTGTTGCTCCACATTTATTGAACAAAAAAAGATATCTAGTTATAAATAAAAAAACATCCATTGAATTAAACTTTATTTGAGATTGGTGATGAGCCGGTTTGATGCGCTGATTCACAAATTTTTACATTGTAAATATAGGATGAGAAATAGCAATGATTTGCGAATCAGAGCATCAAATCGGTGCATCAATGAATAGTGAGTAGCGGGTTTAACAAAACAGTAAGAAATCCACTACTTAAATGTCATTATCACTTATGTCACTATCGGAATCTTCTATATTTTGAAGCGTTTTACGTGAATTTCCTTGAAATGGGAGACTTTTATAAAATCTTTTATACTCACTAGGAAGGGCTGGGCAATTCATTTTAAATAATGACATAAGGTCGTCATATTTTTCTTTCTTAAGAGGTAGCTGATTTTTATACAAGGGCTCTAAAGTATTGTTGGCAGAAGATATACGTGTTTTGCGATTGCAGTTTAGTCGTCTAAACTCACCATCGAAATCTTCTTTAAAGTGAATGATGAAAGGTGCCGATTTTGAAAAGTTTAGCCAACAAATTTTCTGCCAACTAACCACCTTACGGCTTTCATCTTCTTTTCCAAAAATTAACTTTCGGTCTGCGTAACTTTTTCAGTTAAGAATTTGTTTATGTGTTATATTGTGAACCAAATATAGCTTATCACCTCTTCTTCTTGCGCACCGGGCTATAGTTTTATAATCTTCAGGCCAGTTTGCTTTTCGAACTCTCTTTAGTTCTGTCGATATAGCAGAGTGCATAGAATCGCACACCACCTCACTATGTCCCACGACAAGAAACTTTAGATCGATTGTTTCAAGAGTTGGAATTTCCTGAACTGCTGTTAAACACATTGCTGCAATATATTTATTAAGATTTTGTCCTCCACATCTATCACTGTAGCAAATAATGCTTTTAACATTTTCAGGTAACGATTTAAAATAGCTGTAGAGGCAACTAGCAATTTTGCAACTTCTGCGCTTGCCTTCAACTTTACTCCACATGTAGCAGTCTCCTTGTTTAGACACAACATTATAGATAGTAAAATTAAAAGATTTTAATCGCTGTTTATAGAACAACGCATTATTTGACGGATCATTAGGAGTCATGAGAACTTGTTGGAGATCAAAATTGCAGCATAAAATGTTGTTGTTGGAGCTTTCAGCTAATGCCTTGTCCGACCTTTTTTCCTGGCAATCCTTTTCTTTGGCAGCTAGATGGGCTTGATAATTAGCTTCTATAATTTCAGTTTTTATGCTACCAGGTGTATTGTAAGTCATACACTGATCCTTTCTGGGCCGGAAAAAACCCAGGTTATATTCTTCACAAAATATCTTTCTGTAGGCTGAAGAAGTTGCAAATGGCAGATTATTCTCTAAACACTCATTTTTATACATTGTGTACATAATAGTAATATTAAGATCAGACTCTAAATATTTCCTTTGAGTTTTTTCTCGACAATAATGCGAGGCCATGACAGGAAACTTTTCAATATGCTTTCTTCCTCCTTCTAAAACTTCAGGAGGTGTGGCATTATTTAGACCTTTGCCCCTTTTATCCTTTGAAGTAATATTTCCTTCCATTCGTTTTTTCATAGCGATATCTAGTGCCCCTTTCCGTATTCCCAGAGTATTTATAAACATGGTCTTACAAACTTGAA
This sequence comes from Anthonomus grandis grandis, assembly GCF_022605725.1. Classification (NCBI taxonomy): domain Eukaryota; kingdom Metazoa; phylum Arthropoda; class Insecta; order Coleoptera; family Curculionidae; genus Anthonomus; species Anthonomus grandis. The sequence continues at coordinate 9,097,274 of NC_065547.1, forward strand.
TCTTTGCTTCAGCGGTAGGCAAGAAAAAGATAATAGTATTTTTGCGCTTAGAATTTTCTTTGGTTGTCCATTTTTTTGCTATTTTTTCTGTGTTGCTCTGTATAAAATTTCTTTGTTGTTCGTATGAATCAAGCTGATAGTAACTTTGAAAAATTTTGAGACGATCATCGTGGGTTAATTTGTTACTGCATTTTCTTCTACATTTTGCCTTGCACGGATCCTTTAATGACACTCCAGAAACGTATTTTCCTCTGCTGGAGATATAACTTTCGCCATGCTGTCTCCTTTTTTTTGGAATATTTTTTTTCCACTCATTTGGATTCCTCTTCCTCTTTCTAGATTTTTAGGTTTTCAAAGGCAATTCTTCCATACCTTCGAGTTGTATATCTGTTGTCAAAGTCGAGTTTTCAATACCTAATTCTTCTTCAGATGTTTCACCTGAAGAACTTGGTACATATTCTGAAACCTCGGGGGAAAATGGTTCTATATCTGACTCCAAATTGTATGATAAAGGAGTGATATTGATGTGTTGTCTATAACATTCACAACCTTTTGTCCATCGTTTACTTCTGGCTTGGGTTCTTCTGAAGGAAAAACAGCAACTACAATAAGATAAGGTACTGTACCCAGACGTTGCTATGAAAAAGTGCCGAAAAATATTTTTTGAAATAAAGCCAGAGACAATTAAAAACATACACCCGATTTTCGTTTTAATATAGATAGAATATCTCGTAAACTTCTAAAATATAAAAAAAATTAACGGGTTTAGACTGACATCCATAAGGCGAGCCTTTTCCCCTATTTAACCGAGTTCGTATTTCTTAATTTGTAAAACCCTGCTAAACAACTGAAAAAAATCAAAACACTCATTTTATGTATTTACATAATTTTACTTTCTGGCTTTATTTTAATTGTAAGTTTATTAAAGTTAATTATCACATACCTTCAATATTTTCCGATTGTCGACGTAAAATTTCTAACATTTTGTTTCCTCTTGACGTCATTTTTTTATAATAAACCACTTTAAAATAATTGTTTTAACACTGGTAAGGCACCTGTTGTTTCAAACACACCACTGGATATCTCACACAGATCGAGAAGGTACGGCGAATAACTTAAATAACACTAGGGCAACAACTAGGTATCTCAAGTATTACATTAAGTGGTAATATAAGTCGACCAATAAATAGGTATCTCAACATGCCCAGTTAAAGAATGTAAATTTTGTTTGTTTTGGGAGTTATATATTTTTTGCCACTGTGTAAGTAAAGACTAGTCGCTTGTAGAAGATATCTAGTTGTAGCATTGAAAAGAGTAAGCAATATTGAGTATACTTAACTGAATAACTCAAAATGTCTAAAATTTAAGTTATCTAGTTGTTGAATTAAGGGGGCGATATGCTTACTTATTATTTACAGTATTTTTCTGCAGTAGGCATACTGTTTCCAGGATGAAAATTGATGTCAAAGTTAACATTTTTTCAGATATTAAATAGGGCTAACAAGATTCCCTATGTTTCATGCCACATAAGTATTTTAAAGCATGTTTTTGTAAAGTAAATATTAATTAAAGTAAGTATTTTGCATTTTCCCCAAAAGCTAATTCCTTATCGCAGATGGGAATCTATTAAGGCTTTTTTTGCTATATGCTTATTATGTTCCATCACAATAGTCTTACTTTTGTCGTTTCAGTTTTGTGGAAAATTTGTCCATGTCTGTCATCTATTACTAAACCTAAGCATTTAGTATAATTCACTGTGATATTGGTTCAGCATTTAATGGCTTATAATCCAGGGTATATTTAAAATATTAGTTTTACTCACATAATGCTTATTAATCCTCATGTGCATTCATAAAGTCCTATATTGATAAGAGGTTTATGTAATAAATCCTAAAAATTCTATATATCTTAATACCAAGAAATTTTAGAATCTTTAATATATTGAACTTTCCCCAAATATTCAAATTCCAAAATCGCTTTATTGCTATAAACCTAAAAGTTGTTAACAAGGCTGTAAAAAAGGGAAAATAGTGGAACTATTTCATAAACATATAACATATTAAATAAAACAATATGACTAAGTATCTGGCATAAAATTCCTCCAATGAGTAAAAAGCTTCACTTTGTAAAAACGTCTTTAATATTTTTCCTAAATGGCTTAAATCAGTTCAATTATGATTCTACAAATACATATGTTGGTTTTAGTATAAATAATGTTTTAGCAGTTTATTGCTTTCAAGATTTAATGGACTTTAAGTATGTTTATCAATCTGCAGTTTGTGGAAGTTTTATAGCATTATTAAAAAAATAATATAATATATTTTTTACATTTTTTTAATATAATATTTATTATATTATATTAAAAAAATGTAACAAACAAATTGAGGCTTTAGGCAAAGTTAACACAATATATAGTATATTCTGTAAACTTTACTTTAGGCCTCTTATCAACTTTAAATTGTGTTGTTCCTGCATCCATATGAGAAGAGACTACGTATTTTACCTCCTTAATATTTATGGCACCAATTTGGCCAAGAAAGAGCCCATATTTTGTTATATAGAAGCTAGAGTTAATTAAGCGGTTGCTGTTAATAAAATGTTAATTTTAGGCAAAACAGGACAAACTGCAAAAGAGCCTTTCATCTGACTTCCCGGTTTTTGAAGCGGGTCCAAAATCGAGGGCAGAAATATGCAGTAGGGTTGGGTACAATCCAAACCAGACAAATACCAACAAGTAGTTAATTTATTGAATGAAAGTAAAATTTTCCTTATTATTTTTATTTATTTACAAGTGTAATTTATGGAGATATAAATCGAATTAATTGCATGCTAGGAAGGTATCTCTAGATTAAAGAGCATTAAATGACTTACAATAAAACCTGTTTTTATTTTACTCAAAATGATATACTGAAGTCTAGAGTTAGATTTTTTGGACTCAAAATTAAATTTCATTGACTTACAATAAACCAATGCATTGATATTTTTTATATAACATTCTCTATTTTGCTAGTGACGTGTTTATTCCAATTAAACATTTTAAATCATTCACTTGGTTTACTTAAAAATTACAAAATCTTGTTTGTCAAAAAAAGGTTGCTCACATAAAATTTAAAAATAGTAAGGATTCCATGGATCATGTTAAACTTTTTATGATGAGCATTTTAGGTTATATTTTACATCAAGTTAAGTTTAAGTCAAGGTTATTTTATACCATGTAGCATGCACGTGGAAACTAAGGTTACTTTAAAAAATAAGATATTGCGAACTTATTTGCCAGGTATTTTAACCCTTTGAGGCCGGATTTATTTTTTTTTAACTTTTGGTGAAAATTTTTGTTTTGCTCAATTAATTAAAGAATATTTAATATGTTTTTAATATTAAATCTTTTTTTTTGCATATGAGTTAGTTACAATGAGGTGTGCTTACTGTAAGGACACTAGGCAGATAAACAAAAAAAAATTGGCAAAAACTAATTTTTTATTGCTAGCAAAATGCATTGATTATAAAAAATTTATTTGGTATGATATTGACGGAAACAGTTTTTCTTATCTGAAAGGCACAGGGCAACATCACATCTAAAAAAATAACAATAATTAACTATGTTTATTTATTTATCAATGTAATATCAACAGCTACCTTGTACAATGCCATCTTGATTTGTGAGGTTCCGCCTTGGTACTACAAAAAGCACATCTTCCAGGTTTGCCATTAAGAGGCATGTGGGAACAAGAGTCGTACCGAATTTCGTATGGTACAGTATATTTGAAATGATTCACCGTTGCTGATGGCCGACCCCTTTTCGGTAAACCTTGTTCAGCTCCCACGAGTCCTAGGCCCACTGAAAGTCGAAAAAGTTTTAGCGAAAGTTGCGCATTGGAATCCGTTCTTTTTTGATACAATATGAATGCATTTACTAAGGATAAATCTATGAAATAGAAAAAAATTCTATGCCACTACTTTTTCGACTTTCGGTCAACCTCATAAAGAGTTTTTAGCATGTCGGTCTTATCCACGTATCCCATATGCGTATTATATTTCTTTACTAGTTCAGGACAAGTAACATCTTTTATTCATTTATTCAATCAATATACGGGAAACCCCATTTTACAAAAGATTTGGTTACAATATTAAATAAAGTAAAAGATGTATAATTAACATAATAAAAGTACTATCAGCAACATAATTAGACAGTCTTCAAAACATATACACAAGAAATAAACACAATAAGAAAACAATAAATTAAAATATTTGACCCAGTTGACCAATAAATCCAGAGAGTGAGCTTGCAAAGTTCAGGGTTTAGATAGAGTTTAAATAGGCAAGACTACGACAGATTGGAGAATGTAAAGAATAGTTGGAGTGACAGATTGCTAAAGCAAACAGTTCATGTCTCCTTAGGGTGCGTGCAGGGACGTTTAAATTAAAGCTGTTGATGAGAGCAGGGCAATCAATAAGCCCATGAATAACCTTATACATAAAGCCACATGAATAACCTTATACATAAAGAGGTCAGTTTGAATCCTTCTAGATTCCAACGATTGAAGTCCCAATATTGCCTCCATGTCAAGTAGGTTATCCTGCATATTCAACTTGTAGGAACAGTACCGGGTGAACCTCTTTTGGACTCTTTCAAGTTGCATTTTGTGACAATTATAAAAAGAAGACCAAATGATCGAGGCATACTCTAAATGACTTCTAACTAATGAGCAATAAAGTATCTTCAAAGTAGATATAGACATGTCACGACAAGTTCGTAAAACAAAACCTAAAATCTGAGAGGCCTTCCCCTCCACAAGATCACAGTGTTCCCCAAATTTGAGCTGAGTATCAAAGACTACTCCTAAATCCTTTATTGAGCCAATAGAACTAAGTACTATGTCATCAATAGTGTATATATTATTCATTTTATTTTTAAGTCTAGAGAATCCGATTGAGTAGCACTTATTTATATTTAAAGAGAGATCATTCATATTAGCCCACTTTACAAAAGAAGTAAGATTGTGTTGTAAGATATCAGAGTCCCGCTGTGACTTAATAACACGGAAAAGTTTCAAATCATCTGCATATGCTAAGTAATCACAGTCAGTTAAACACGTTACAAGGTCAGTCAGAAACAAATCAAAAAGCAATGAGGAACAGTGTCCCCCTTGAGGAACTCCAGAAGTCACCAAGATACTTCCAGATTCAGAATCTCCAATCCTAACACGCTGCTCACGCCCCAGCGGCATGCCTCTAAACCACCTTAGGGATCTTTCACTAAAGCCAAGGGAACTAAGTTTTGCTAGTAATAACTCATGATTCACCCTGTCGAAGGCCTTTGAGAAGTCAGTATAAATTGAATCTACTTGATAGCCAGTCTCGAAGGCCTCCAGCAAGGCAACCTCATATAAAACAAGATTAGTAGAGGTAGATCTACCACTAATGACCCCATGCCTCTCATCAAACACCCCCTTGCACGCCCACCTAAGCTGATCACCTATAATATCATCCAAAATTTTGGGTACAGCAGACTGCCTTGAGATGCTTCTATAGTTCTCAATGCAATCCCTCTCACCAGACTTATACACAGGGATTATATAGCTTAATTTCCATATATTTGGAAGCTCACCCTCTGATATAGATCTATTAAACAACAAAAACAAAGGAAGTGATATACTATATTTAAGTCTGCTTAACATGTACTCAGGTATCTTATCAGGTCCACAGGAAAGTTTATTAGGTAATTTAGAGAGTTTATCAAATACCTCAGACAAGCCAATATCACAAATAGAAAAATCAAGCCTATTCTCTAAACTAAAATTGGGAGTTCTTACATTACTGTTGCAATAAACATTAGAAAAAAAATTAGCGAATAAATAAATCAGCTATATCTTTACTATTATCTGCACTTTTGTTATTATAAAACATACAGGTAGGTAGATTGTGAGATTTTCTTTGCTGGTTAACAAATGACCAGAACTTTTAAGGGTTATCAGTAATATTGCTTTCAGTGTTTAAATAGTTGTTATAATCTCGTCTGGCCAAAATCTTACATTCAGACCGCATTGCAGCAAATAATTGAAAATCCCTCTGGTAGCCGCTTATTCTATATTGTTGGTGTGCTTGCTTTTTCAATATTATTTTTGTCCTCAATTCAGAGATAAAGTAAGAAGGAAAATTGGAGCTTCTGTACACTTTAGTTGGAACAAACATTGCTAGACCCAGATAATTGATTTCATAAAAAGTGTCACTACAGAGTTGAATACTTTTATCCTGAAAAAGACTACCCCACTGTATACTGGAAAGAAAGCTGTTAAATCCAATATAATTGGCATTTTTGAAATCAAGGTAAGTATGCTCTACTTTCAATTGAGGGAGATGCATAACAGCCATCTCACCAACATAAGGAATATGGTGCATACTCTCAGGCAATAGATAATCAATAGCTCGCATAAAATTGGTTTCTTTAAAATGACTGAAAACTAAATCTAAGTAAACATTACGTCCATTAGGAACAGAAATTAATTGCTTAAGATCTAAAAATGTAAAGGACTCTACTAAACAGGTTGCATGGCTTACAGGCTGACCAATTCGGACCAATCTTCGGCGGAACCATCTTTTTTTTTGCGGGAAACCCATTGATTTTTGCATGGATCCAGATAATTAGTTAAAAAATGGACTGGCCTATTATTCATCCATTTCAAAAATGTCAACCTATCAGTGCTAACTCTCCAATCGAATTCACCCCTTGTTAACTGCTTATCATCTAGTAGATCTGTTGGTAGATTCTTTCGATCTTTTCTGACGGTACCGCAAGCGTAAATCAAATCAGTTTGCAGTTGTTTTTGCAGCTCGACCGAATTAAAATAATTGTCAAAATATATTTCGTATCCTTTTCCAACTAAGTCTCTCGTAAGGTCTCTAACAACTCTACCACCAAGAGACTTTTCGGTCATTTGACCTATTTTACCAGTGTAAATCTGAAATTGACATACGTATCCTGAATTTTCGGAACGAATCCAAACTTTATAGCCACGTTTTACTAGTTTCTTTGGCATATACTGTTTTAGGGAGCTTCGTCCTTTGAATCGGATCATCGACTTATCAATAGCTTGATGTTGACTTGGTTTCAAAGCATTTTTATATGTATCAGATAATACATCTAACAAAGGCCGTAATTTGTAAAGGTTATCAAAGTTTTGGTGATCATGGCCAGGCTGTACAGAGTTGTCGTTTAGGTGCAGGTTGACTAACATCCATGAAAACCTGTCTCTTGACATTATTGAACTTATGAATGGATCTCTCATTTCCAATCGTGAGGACCAGTAATCCTTGTAGCTGGGTAGCTTTTTTATGCCCATTATCAAATTTATTGCAATAAAACCCTTTATTTCCTTTACATTAGTAGGCGTAAATGCATGACTATTACCTCCGTTTCTTTGCAAGGCATATAAGTTAGTTTGAAAAGCTATGTGGTCTAACAGATGCTCAGGGAATTATGCAAAAACATGTCGGTAGGGGTTTCTATATCGGTGGGAATGTTTGGTCCTATTTCTTCTCCAAATTCTTTAAAATTTCGAACACAGTGTGGGTTGGAGTTAGTCCATATAGTTTTTTTGCGAATTTCCTGGGCTCGTATTAGTGAAAAAGGTAGCCACTCCTGCATCCTCACTGCTCCATTCGGCTAAGTCAGCATCAGCGTCTTGGGACAAAGTATCATTCCCAAATATAATAGGCATATTTTCTATGTCAAACAAATCATTTGCTGGCGACGCCGCTGCCGTTGGGCCTACTATTTCTGCGTCCCCTTCAATCTCACCTTCACTAACATCTCCTAACTCGCTAATGTTGTCACAAGGAATTTCTTCCAAATAATCATATAGGTCATTGGAGTTGGGATTGATAAGCTTGTTATAAAATTTATCTGTAAATAAAAATAAAATCTAAAAAAACCCTTAAAAAAATACTCATGAAATGTTGAGGAAATTATGTGCCTAAGACACTGATGTCACCGCCCTGAGCACACCATATATTTTCTATAAAACTAACTATATAACCTTTTTCTCAAAATTGCATTCTAGCGATAACATAAATATCATCCTAGATATTTTATTTCTAATATAAAAGCAAATCTTACCACCCATGGTCCCAAAAACTGCTCTAACAACCAAAAAACAGGGAAACTTGTTACCACAACAATACCACGTGCGAACATTAATATGCAAACTGTCCAAATAATACTCGACTCTTATTGGCGCTTAAATTTAGAGGAGCGACACGCTTCCGCATACGTCATCAATGATATCTTCCCTGTAAGCACACCAGGACCGTCAGTAAAAATTAATTTGTAAGTGTCCTCACCGCAGGCACACTAGCACACGAAGGGTTAAAACTACATATGGCTAGGAAAATTTGTAACTTTTCTGTTACTTATATTTTCCGCCTCTGCTTTATGAATTTCAATTGTTAAAATATGCATTCGTTTGTTCTTTCCTGTCAAGGCTAGCCAACGTAAACGACCCTAAGTAATACACACTCTCAAACCTGTTTTTGTCCTTTAATCCATCCTCAGGAATCGCCTTATTTTGACGTAAAAAAAATAAAATGTTTTTAGTAGTACCTAAGGTAGTCTCATACATATCTGCTAGTGACTAAAAACCTTGATGAATAAAATTATAGAAGCATTTAAACATTATTGTTCTCTTTTTAAACAAAGTAATCTCGGTAGTCTTATTGTACTCAATGCTTATCCACTAATTTTTTATTAAATTTACGCCAATTTCTTAAAACATTTATTATTTAATCCCTAACATCATCTCAACTTATTCCTTATATATTCTACTTTATCTTCAAAATTTAAATCCAGAAAATTTCGCCAAACGACCTGTAAATACAAAAGAAATAAAGTGGGAAAAAAATATATATTTTTTTCAATTACCTGCACTGGATTATATCCAATCTTTTCCAAATGCCTAATTTTCATGGCAAGAGTTCCCAGTGGTTCCGGTAATTCATTCTTTAACCCCCTAGTAGTATTATTTCGAGTCAATATAAGGATAGCATACCATTTTAGGGTGCCATCTTGATGAGGAAACATTACATCACCATGAATGTATCTCTCAAAACCCAAAAGTTTTGTGAATTTATTAGTGTTTAGGTCTTTACACACAATTATATCTAAAAACAAAATATAGGGTAATAAACATGAGGCATCACATGCTTCCGAAATAATGCACCTGCCATAGGAAAGTGTGGCACCACATGCCTCACACTGACAAAATCTGTGGTATCATGCCCAACCACTTTTTTGACAGAATCAAGGGCGTCTAAGAAAAATTGGTCCTTAGGACTGATTTTTTTCCATTGGTCGTGGCTTGGGGGCCATTCTGTTTGCCATTTGGCAGCCTTATATCGTATTTCGGGTCTTAATCTGTTACCTTTATAATCTGGACATTCAACATCGATGGCACAGTCGAGGCAAAAGAGCTGGCGCGGCAGGAGCTTAGGGAACTTTCCTTGAAATGAAGTAATATTAATAATTAACATAAAAATAGATAGATAGACAATCTTCGGCAACGAGTTATAACAGTATTTGGAAGTGTAAGAAATGAGTTTTAAAATAGATTGTATTTTCAGCATGTTATTTAAGAAAATCGCATCTTACAAAAATTACGCTTTTTTTGATCTTATATCAAATTAGAAAAAACAAGGGTATCACAAATAGTAAAATGCTATTTAATATTTATGGGTTGGGGAGGATGGAACTAAACAGATTGCTCACTCCATGTCTTAAATTTTCTTTCCCCCACTTATAAAACATTTGTTCCAAATTTGGTTTTTCTAACTTATTTAATTCAAGAGATATTTGCAATGCAAGTTTTTGACATCCTTCATGTATTCTTGTACATGAATATGAGTCCGGCTCTTAATTAATTGTTCCCCCTCCAATTATTTTTTTAATGCGTTTTAGTAGGAGAGCCAGCGACACTCGACCCTACGTCATCCCAGTCGACCGATAAAAACCGGTCAACATCGCATTTGGCACACGAATTTTCACGGCACACATAATAATTATTCTTGATGTGCACATTCTAAGCTTCAATTTTTAAAAAATTGTCAAAATTCTTGATGATGTAAGCACAATAGTTACAAGCAACCCCTTTGCGCTCGGTCAACAAGGGTTCGGCACAAGGGAGGGGGCGGCACACATATATTTCCTTAAAGTCAATCAATCAATTAATCAAATATGCTTTATTGTCAAAAAAATTTAAAAAATTTTGTAGACAAAGCTATACATAAAAAGCAAAACACACAAATGTACTAAATAAATATATACAAAACTGGGTACAAAAGACATAAATGTACCTGGTCACGTGCCACCTGTCCCCTTCCATGTCATGTACCTATTTATTTCATTCCTAAATACGTTACGAATCAAGATTTTCGTATTTCTCATTAATTAATTACACTAATTGGCACAGGATTTGCTCGGTCGGCAAGGGTGTCCCATACTCGCCCGTGTCCAAGCTATGCACTGTTATTATTCATAACACAATTCGCGATGACGTAGGGTCGAGTGTCGCTGGCTCTTAGGCTATTTGTATAAAAATATGAAATTTGGCACCATTAGCAACCTAAATACTACTTTTTGGTCTCTAGCTTATTTTGCAAAACTTGTAAATGGCAGCGGTACGCCATTTTGAAAAATAAAATTAGATAGAAAGCAGGGTCATGCGATACATTGTTTAAAAGCTCCCACTGAATGCTTTATGGTCCTAGAATATTAAGTCATTACTTCCACCCATAGCAAAATGGCACCCTTTCAGAATCTTATTTTTCGCATTTTTATTTTCTTTACTACACCTGTCTGTTTAGTTGTAATTTATTTGTTTGTAGAGTTTGCATTTTTTGTTTGTTTTCAAGTCAAGGATTGTGTAAAATTAGGCTTTAAGAAACCAAAAGAATAGTTAACATAAGTGTAACGAAATTAAGTACCTTGGTAATATGATAGACCGGAATCCTATAGGGGCAACCCATATTAATAATGTTGCATCCAAAATTAGAAAGTTGATTTATAAATTCTATATGCTAAGAGAGATATTAAGTACTATTCTTACTATTTTATTATATAAGTCCTTAGTGGAATCTTTGTTATGTTATGCTATAGTAGTGTAGGGAAAATTATATAGCACTGATAGCTTGTATATTGTCTTTAATATTTAAAGAATTGTATATTCTAACAACCTATAAAAGATCAAAATAATCCATTCTTATCAGACAAGAATAAATGTTAATAGATATTCAGGCACAAAACTTAGCTTCAAAACTATAGAATGTGCTTCCAATAGCAATTAGAAAAATAACCTAAATAAGTTAAAAAGTTTAGTAATGAATGTAAAACGTCTATATTTGAAAATGCACTGCTGTTTAATAAAATAATAAATTGATAGGTACAAAGCAGGTTACAAGTCAAGGTGTGTAGAAGTATTTTTTTTTTAAGAACTGTTTTGAATATAAGAGCAAACTTTCAGTTGTCTAGAGGCAAAACTACATTAAAGACTATAAAACAAATTTTTGGAATTGGTGAATAAATCTGTATCTTGAATTTATAAAGCAAAGAAATAAAGCAATCATATGATTAAAATTAAAAAATTATACAGGTTTCGAAAGAGCATTCAATAAGGTTCTATTTACAATATTGTGAGTAAGGTTGGATAAAAAGTATGGATATTAATGTTAATATAATGTGGGAGTAATATTTGCTGCTAAATTGTCATTTAATGCCCATGTAGAATATGTAGCAAATATAGCTTTTAACATGTATGGTTTTATGGTGCGACATATTAAGGTCTTTAAAAACCCTTAATGTTCCCTTCAGTTTTCATTTGTAAGAAGCATTTTAGAATATGCGTAAATGTTCTGAATGTGCGAGTAAATGTAAGTTTATTAGTTTCTACAAGAAAAATAAAAGGTTTGACTCATTTTACAATATAGAAGGTGTTTCAGAACTATGGGATCAAACTTCTGGGGGTTGTTCAGTGCAGCAGAAGAATCCATTTGAGTATAGGAACCCATGTCCGGAAATGCGTCACTACGCCACACGGCCCTAAGACGCGTTAAAATTTAAAAAAAACACTAATTATTAATTAAATAGGATCTGCTGCATTTATTTTTACCTTTTGTACATGATACCATAACAACAATTGTTTAAAATCAACGCTTATCAATGTTAATTCTCAATGTCATGTTTAAAAATTTTATAGCTTACAATTTTTAAACATTTATTGCTAATGGAAAACTTTAACAATCAAGAATTGGCGGATATGCATACGGAGTGGCATACGGAGCAACAAACTGCAATGCACGAGCAGCATCGCGGTTGTATCATGAATGTGATCCCGAACGACAGCATCCTGGATACAAAAAGTTTATTGCGGTTCATCAGCGGCTCGCTGAGACAGGCATGTTTAAGACCAAGATGTATGATACTGGTGTTGCTCGAACCGTAAGAACGGTCGAATTTGAAGAAGAGGTGCTTCAGCGAGTTGCCGATGAACCATCAAATAGCACACGTGACGTCGCTAAGAATATGAATACGAGTAACGCTTCTGTCTGGCGGGTACTACACGAGCAACAACTCCATGGACATGGGCTCCTCCCATACTCAAATGGATTCTACTGTTGCACTGAACAACCCCTAGAAGTTTGATCCCATAGTTCTGAAATACCCTGTAGAGGGTGTTTCTCTTCAGTCATGTAATATTATTAAGGATCTTGGTGTTTGGTTTAATAAGCACCTATACTTTAAAACACATATAACTTATCTGGTTCTTAACTCCTCGAAAGTTTTTGGCTTTATTTTGCGTAATTGCAGGGCATTTTAATTGCACAAGGCCTGTAAAAGGATATATATGTCTCTTGTTGTGTCACAGTTGGAATATGCATCAATGATATGGTTCCCTTTTTACACAAATTGTTGTACTGACCTATAAAGGGCTCAAAATAAATTTATTCGATTTTGTTTATATAAGCTTGGTATGAGGATTCCAATGATCACATTTATGATGACTATGATGATGGTTGTTGGACTTATCAACGCTGAGGCAAAGGAGAGTTTACGCTGATTTGGTGGTCTTGTATAAATTAGTGAATGGTCAGTTAAACTGTCCTGAACTCCTTGGTGCAATATCTTTCAATATACCATCTAGGAATTTTAGGCATAATAGATTATTCTCACTACCATTTCATAGCACTAATTATGCATCCCACTCCCGTATGGAACGGACACTTAAGTTTATTAATTCTAATGAAGTTGAAATATTGGGAATAACTTTACCTTGTTTTAAGAGGCAAATTAAAAGTTTAATCTAATTTCAGTGTTCAAAGATCTATTAGGGTCATCGGGTAATATTATTATTATTATTTCTATTATGATTACTATTTTTTTGTTATTTCCATAACCTGATTTTTTAATGTGAATTAATGAATTGCTATTGATTAATGTTGGATCTTAATTAATAGTAAATGTTTTGATATATTTTTATTGTTGATTTTATTCAAATATTGGGCTAATATGGATTGTTATTTGTTATTGTTTTAATAGTTTATATTACTTGTTGGAATGTAGGAATATATATTACTTTTTTGTAATGGGGTTGATCCCATATATAAAGAATAAAAAAAGAAATATGCAAATGTATTTTGGTATCCTTACTATAATTCCTCTAAACATTACCTTGAAAGAGTCCAGAAGAAAATGATACTCTATAAGTGTTTTAAAGAAACAGGCCTTTTTCACTATTTCATCTCCTCTATTTTCTATTTTTTTTAAATTTTCTCTGCAGCAGATACAATATGGATATCTTGCAGAAACATATTATGATTTCTTGCCTGGTATATTTACATAAAATCCTTAAAAAAAACTCTGCATTTCGATCTAAATTACCTTTTAATATCGTTAGTTATAACGCAAACAATTAGGTTCCTTTTTATATTTTTGATGTGGGTAACAACAACCGTCAACTACGGTCACTCCCGTCATAATATTTGTAGATTATATAATTAAAAGATTATATAATAATGTTGATATCTTTAATGATGATTATAACAAGTTTTTGTCAACTATAAAGACCTTAGTGCAATTTAAAAATACTGTTTTGTCTTTTACTATAAGTTTATATTTGAAGATGTGTGTACTTAGTAATAGGATTTATTGTCCTAACTCTACCACTAACTCTAAGAGCTTTTTATTAATCAAAAACTTCAGTCAAATCAAAACAATTCCTTGAATATTAAATATTTAGGCTTATTAATTGATACCACTTTGTCATAGAACTTGTATATTATTAGAATAAAAACATCACCTTTTGCTGGATTATTTCGAAAAACATACACAAAAAACCAATACATAAAGAAAAATAAAAATTGGTTGAAAAAAAATGAAAGACTTGACCAATTACCTATTTTTTTCAGCTAAAACTCTGTATGCATGCATTTGACTCACTAAAACAGCTTAATGTTCTCTGGCCTGGATGGCATCACAGCCTTCATACTCAAGGGCTCATTCTTTCCTGCTCTTTATTTAAACTTTTAACATGTCTCTTATGAAAGAACAACTTTTTGGAAAAGAAACTATATTCAGCCAATTTATAAGTCTAAAGCAAAGGATAACATCAAGGAGGGTAAATATCATTCAATCAACTATGGCTGACGTTTTTGATAAGCTTGTCACTGCAGTTATCTGGGATCTGGATTAAATCTCTTGGTGACAATCAACATGGTTCTTGTGTAGGTAAGTCAATTATCACCAATCTCACAGAATACATACAAGTTTCAGTTACTTAAAAAAAAAGGGTTGGCAGCTAGACAGTTTATATACAGATTATAGTAAAACCCCTTTGACCAGACACGAACTTTCAATTGGTAAATTGGAGTTAATGGGTATTAGAGTAGAGGGTATCTCCTGGCCTAGATTTACAGCTCTTTGTCTGAGATGTGTGAGACCTGGTGATTCTTTATCTTTTGAGATTCTGGTCTGATACCTATTAAACCTTTTAAACGAATTTTATCTAAGCCCTATGGAGCGAAAAAAAAATTTTTTGAAACTTAAAATGCCTATATGCGGAAAAGTTGCGTTTTGTTATTACAAATTGGTGTGCAAAATTTCAGATTTCTACGGCGTCACCTTTGGCTGCCCAAATGACCTTGAAAATTGGCTTTTTATATTACGCGGCCTTTTTATATAAAGATTTTAAAAAATGTGCCTGCAAGACCAAAGTGCCTGTAGCTGAACGGGATTTTCTGTTAGATCAGCGAACCACTCAAAAAATGGCAATTGGCAATGTTGACGCCAAGGTTAGTAAAATAATCCAAAAAAAATTAGAGCGTAAAACTAAGGAGGAAGAAAGAAAACAACGACATCTCTTAAAAAAAACTGAAACAGATAACCAGTCGGAAGTATCTTCTTCTTCCAGTAAAAATAGTAAAATTATAGAAAAAGAATATTCCCAGGTAAATAGCGAAAGTTCTATAGAAGAAAGCTGCCCCTCAACTTCTCAAATGAGACTAAAACTTCCAAGTTTAGCGCAAGCTTGCGATAGAACAGGCGTATCCGATAGATCTGCCGCAATTATTGTAAATGCAGCTCTAACAGATATGGGAATTTTAACCAAAGAAGACCGCTCCAAGATCGTCGATCGAAGCAAAATAAGAAGAGAGAGAACAAAAGCGCGTAGTGACCTAAAAAGAAAAGATAAGGAAATATCATTTCCATTATATGGTTTATATTTTGACGGACGGAAAGACCAAACAATAATTCAAGTCAAAGGCGAAAATACATGTTCAAGAAAAACCATAATAGAAGAGCATATTGTACTAGTATCGGAACCAGGATCCACGTATTTAGGTCATGTAACTCCAACTTCTGGTCATTCAACCAATATCAAAAAAAGCATTTTAGAATTCCTAGAGAAAAACATGGATCTTTCTAAACTTCAGGCTATTGGATGTGATGGTACAGTAGTGAATACTGGTGTAAAAAATGGAATATTGAGACAAATTGAAGTTTCTCTTAGACAACCTTTACAATGGTTCGTTTGTTTGTTACATGCAAAGGAACTTCCTTTGCATCATTTACTGCAAAATTTAGACGGCAGTACTATTGGGCCTAAAGGATATAGCGGCGAAATAGGAAAACATTTGGAAAACTGTGAAAAAATGCCTGTTAAAAAGTTTGAAAAAATCGAAACTACTTTGCCTGCAATTACTCCAAGTGAACTTAGTACCGACCAGCAATACCTTTATGAAAACTGTACTGCAATTTCAACAGGAAACATTTCTTTGAGTTTGTCGCAGAGAGGACCGGGAAAATTGAATCATTCCAGGTGGTTAACTACAGCCAATCGAATTTTGAGATTATATGTTGGTACCGAAAATTCATCAACAAATCTTAAAATTTTAATGCAATATATTATGAAAGTGTATGCTGTTTCATGGTTTGAAATAAAATCTAAACCTTCCTGTAGGCATGGCAGCAAACATGTTTTTGGAATTATTGAAAAATCCAGACTCTTACCAGAAGAAATTAGAAATATTATTGATCCTGTCATTCAAAGAAACGGGTACTTCGCTCACCCAGAAAACATGTTGTTAGCTATGCTCTCTGATAGTAGAAAAGCAGTAAGAGAATTAGGTTTAAGAAGACTGCTAAAATGTAGACAATACAAGCCATTAGAACTAAAAGTATGTGAGTTTAAGACCCTTATTAAATTTCAAGGCCACAGACTACATTGACCTAATTGATTGGCAGTCAATAACAAAAAGTCAATATTATAAAGTTTTAGAGAACTAAAAAAATTATAAGCATATAATATAGTGGTGAGTTCTGGGTTATTTTCTTTCAAAAAAGTAGTTTCAATAAAATTTTAAAAGGAAATAAGCAAAGAGCTGCATAGAAATTTGGAAACATTTTGATTTTTTTTTTAAATATTCATGCCTCGTTGGGCAGCCAAAGATAAGGTCACACCAAACCCAGATTTTGCGCAGTAATCAGCGGTTTGAAAAGGCAACTTTTTCAAATATAGGCATCGCCATATCTCACAAATAAAAAAAATCGGCCATTTTCACTCCACCCTAAAGACTCTCTTGCCCTTAGAGTTAAATTTGGACCATTTGCCTAAGGGATCTTCAGACAATGTTCTGCTTTTGAATGAATTAAAGTGTGTAGTAACACCTTTTAACTCATAGTAGGAATTTTCTTGATTTTGCTTATAGGAATAAAATTCATAAAGATCTGGGTGTAACTATTGATTCTCAGCTATCTTTCAGTGATCACTTTTTTTTA
This sequence comes from Anthonomus grandis grandis, assembly GCF_022605725.1. NCBI lineage: Eukaryota > Metazoa > Arthropoda > Insecta > Coleoptera > Curculionidae > Anthonomus > Anthonomus grandis. Next base: position 9,114,594 of record NC_065547.1, read on the forward strand.
TCAAGGAAAGACTTACCAGCAACTAATTTCGCATAATACTAAAGATTTTTCGCCTGTGATTTTTTAAAGATTTATATTTTTCTTATGTTAGATTATGTTTAGAATAGGTCACCTGGTTACCACTGCTATATTAATTTGTTAGAGGTTGTCCAGCGAAAAGTTTATCAGGCTGCTAGTCTTTAGGTTAACTAATGATATTTCATATATAAATTATAAGGAAGTAAAATGTTTGGCCTTGAAATACTTGAATCAAGTTGACATTGCAGTCAGATGTTTTTTTTTACATAAACTTGGGTAGATTAATTTTACTAAACTTCTAATTTACTAAGCCTTCTTAATTTACAAGTTTCAAATCAGCATACTAGAAATTCCAATCTATTTAAAGTGCTCTTTCATCCTACCAATTATGGATGCAAAAATCCAATTTCTGTAGTGTAAAAATGTTATAGGGTTAAGGAACTGTTTTAGTTGATCATATTTTCTTCACCACTGTTTATCAAAATTTATATGTAGTTTGTTATCTAGGTTTAATTTGTGATTTTCCTATTACATTTTTTATGATAGATTTTAAGCCATCTTTTAAGATTAATGGACTTAATTTTAATGCATTTTAATTCTATTATTGGAGTTTTCTGTTGATAAATAAATATAATTAATTAGTAGTGGACATAAGGAATACTATATATAGTAAACAAGCCAGAACTCAAGAAAAATTTCATGATTTGAATTAGTTGATGATTTAAGCTGCAGTTGTATCTTGTTTTCCTTTTGTTTCATTGCATAATTTAACTATAAATCTATTTTAAGTTAAAATGTAGATTGCACAAAAAAAATACCTTTCTACTCTACCTTTTAACAACCAAAAAGCCATGGTTAACCTTAAAAGCGCAATCTATTTATTTATAAAACTTACCAAAATTATTAATGATAAAATCATAATCAAGTACTCTATTCATCAATTCATAAGAATAAAGGCCCCTTAAACTCAAATAATTGAGGGCAGCGGGAAGACATCTTGGGTGTTGATTAAATTCCCCTATTCTGCTATCCTTATGTAGTTCTTCAAATGCTTTTTGAAATATATCTGGTTTAGTTTGTGGATCATATGTAAACATTGTCAAAACATTTAGAATTCTTTCGATATCTTTTAGGCGTGCATTTGACATGTCTTCCACCAACTTCTGAGAGCATTTCCTAAAATATTTTTTAAAATGTATTGCCATCATCACTTTCTTTCAATACTCACTTTAATATCCCTTTATGACATGTTTGTAGGGAAGTAGCCAGAAGGGCCACATGAAGACATGCTAACTCTGAAAATCTATCAATTTCAGGGTACAATTTATCTAGCATTATATCAATTTTTAGAAGAAGTTGTGCAGGCTGGGAGAGTCTTAGGGCCTAAAAGTGCATTTTTTATGGTTTTTTTTGGTTAAGAAAATACTAAAATAATATTACCTACTTTCATAATGGCACTCAGACTAATGTCATGTATCCCCAAAGCATTCCTACTTACAGAATCCACCATCTCTTCCATAATATTCAATGTTTTAATTTTAGTATTTGATTTAAAGTACCCTAAAGCCACTACAGCCAACTCGTCAACATTCATCTCCCCAACTTTGTATTTCAAAGCATACTCATATTCAAAATCCACTGGCCTGTTTCTGCAGACATTAAAATAAAAAAATATCCTGACTAATTGATCTTTGGTCATACGATCCGCTTTTTTGGTAAGCTTGTCTAACATTTCAAATATATAATCACATATTTTTGCCAGTTTTAATTGATACCATACATCAGCAAAGGCAAAAAGTGTATCTAAATCCCAGCTGTTGATTTTCCAGCAACAAATATCATCTAGGCAGCTCCATAGGTCGTGGAAATTGTGAGAATTGAAAGCTGTACAAAAGGGATATTCAGCAATACATTTTAACAGTTCCAAAAGCTGCATGTCAGTAAATTTTTCACAATGGTCCATAAGACCATCCACTAAATGATCAAATCGAGTATCTGTTAAATTTATATTCTGTTGAATGCAGTAATTTTTCACTGTTTTGAAGGCATTTAAAATGTCTGTTGGATTGGTGTTGCGCCAATCTTTATTAAGGTAGTTTGTGAATGTAACTTCATTATTAACAGTCGTTTCAGTATATTCCTTTTTATCAGCATATGAACTGGGGCCAAGAACATTAAAAATAAACGTGTTTTCAGTGTCATGAAAGGATTTCTTCAGCTCAGTGCTGTAGTAAGGTGTTTTATGGTTAATATTGTTGACTCTACACACATGACTGGAACAGGATTTTTGGAACTGTGACAAGAGTTTCTGAGGCTTTAGGGCATGTACGACACGTTGCATAAACATTTTTTTTTAAAATAATTAATGTTATTAAAATAATTTAATTTTTGTTTGCTAGGCTATATTTATAGTTTTTTTTTCTTGGTTATGTTTTGATAACTTAGACATAACCTCATATTTTTACTTTGACAAGCAAACGTGGGAGAGCAACAATGATAATCTTAGACGAGGAAAGAGAGGAAACGCGTAACTCTGCTTTACCGGCGATTGTCCAGCCTGTGATCACGAAGTATTAATCTATGGCCTGTGACCATAATTCGATCGGCGGCCATTTTTAGCCAGAGAATCGAGTTTCCTGTTGTGTGTTGTAAAAAATTAGATTAAAGAAGAGTAGTCCTGGCACAAAGACACTTCCCCTGGTTCGAATTGCTTCATTTCTTTGAAGAAAACGCTGAGCCAGAACACCGGCTACTATTCAAAGAAAACTGGCTTCTTACTAAAACCATAATCTCGCTTAGTGCGGTTAAAGTTGCTATTAAATCATTTCAGCGCTTTAGATCACCAGGAGGGAACGGAATCTATGGCAGTGGCGGCCTAGATAGTAGTAGGAATAGGCATACGATTTTAATAGACTTTAAAATAGACAAGGAAGGGGCCTTCTATGGGAGTTAGCTCTCTTATTTGCAACTGGATCAAAGCCATGCTAAGTGACAGAAGTATAACGACCACCTTACGCACGAAGTGCATGCGAACGTGTGCACTTTAGGGCGTGCGAAACGAACGGGTGCTATAGTCCTCTCCTGTGGTCGCTACTCGTTGACGATCTTTTGCCCATAAATTGACTGTGAAAACTCGAACTCCAAGTTTATCAGATGTGATCAGATATCTAGTGATCCTCATAAAAGGAAAAAATGAGAAAGCAATTTCAACAGCACTACAAGAGGCGTTGCACATCATTTTAAAATGGTGCTAGAGGGAGGAAATGTTCATTAATCCGCATAAAATAGTAGTAGAAGATAGAAAAAGAAATATACGAATATTGACTCAAACCGCCAATCCTGAGAGGTGGAAATATCCAATTTGCAACAGATGCGAAATACCTTGGGATAACCTTAGATAGGAAACTAAAGCGAACATGCGAATATATTCAGACGGTTCTAAAACCAATTTTGGAGTGGGAGCTGGAATATACTGCACTGACCCAAGGACAGAAATATCTATCTGCCTTGGAAAACAACCAATAATGTTTAAAGCAAAATTACATGCCATTAAAATTCGTGCAAAAATACTGAACCAAATGCAACTTAAAAACAGAATTATCAAAATCTACGTGCTAGAATCCCCTTCCTGTACATCTAGAACAATATGGAACTACAAAAACGAGCTCATACCACTTAGGGAAGGGAACAAAATTGCCTTGACATGGATTTCGAGATATGCTAGGCTGACAGGAAATGCATGCAAAGGCTTTCATATCAGATGTTACAGATTGTATAAGGGAACTTAACAGGAAGTACCTAAAAGACCTAATGAGAATGTATACCGGCCACTACAGACTGCGTCAGCAGTTTGACTCTCCTTTGATTGGGAGACGAATACTTCTCCCAATCAAATTATCGAATTCTTAAAGAAGGCAGACTTGATTGTGGAAGTATAAACTCTTAGGAGTGAGCCACAATAAACTTAGGGTCTCAGTGGAGGGATAAAAGTTGCTCCACTCACAAAAAACCTAACCTATCCTTAATAATTTAATGTCTTAATTTATTTACATTTTTCCTTCTTTTATTCATCTTTTTTTAATAGGAAGTTCTTTATCTTCAAGAAAAAATTAACAAATTTGACAAAACCCTAATATACCCTTAGACCAAAACGATATACACTTTAGCAAAAAATAGAAGAAAGGTATTTAATTTAAACTAATATGTATTTAAAGAAAGGCGGGGAAACGGTATACAAGAGATATATGAACAAAAATTATATATCAGTTATGTAAAAAAATTATAAACGGATAACAAAGAATACAGGGTGTCAGTTTGAAAAGGTATTACCCTCTTTATGTCTGCCCCTGTATAAAATTTACAAATTTCCAAAAACACATCAAATTTATTTTTGAGCTTTTGATTTCATTTTGATTTAATTTTTTAGGTTAGCTTACAATCAAATTGCCGCAGCCCTCTGGTGGGAGCGAACGTAACCTCTAAAATCTTAAATTAAAAGAGGGGTCGAGTGATACTTAATTTTAAAAGTCTTTTAATTACCTTTACCACATACTTTATCTTTTTGTTAACACTTTATAAGAAAAAAAATTAAACAGTACATATATTCATTTTTTTTCGAGTAATAACTATTGTAACATAAAAAAGTAATAAAAAGTAACTTAATTTATAAAATGTGCATTCTCTTCCAAACAGTAATAAGATCTACTCTCAAACTCCTTTCTCTACACGCAGCTGTGATTCTTCTTTTTAAATCTTCCAAATTACTAGGTTGTGTTTTAAAAACAAATGATTTTAAATGCCTTCATAAAAGAAATCTAAAAGTGATAAATTGGGTAATTGTGGTGGCCATTCAATTACTCCTCGTCGACTAATTCAGGTAATCTATCATCTGCCAGGAAATCTATCATTTAACCACTCTCTAACTTGAGTTGCTAGTGGGAAGAAACGCTTGAACCTGTGGACTTCGACGTCATGTGGCAAAATAATAGCCAGTGGTGCCACGAAATTTATCTGCTGTATCTACCGACCACCAAGCGACACCCAATATAGGCGGCTCTTTTTGAACCTGGTTGATTGCATTAACCAACTGCAAATTGACTACCCAAGCGCAGAAATCATCGTCATGGGTGATTTTAACGTTCACAATATCAACTGGCTGCGCTTCTGCAACAAGAACGACGATGAAGGACGAAAAGCTGAGCTATTTGCCACCATATGCGGGCTTACGCAGCTTGTGGAGAAACCTACCAGAATCCCCGATCGAGACGGCGAGTTCGCGAGTCTCCTAGATCTGGTCTTGGCTTTAGACTCTGACTCGTACACTGTATCAGTACAGGCCCCCCTAGGAACATCGGATCACAAATTGATACCAGTTTCTTGCCAGTTGGATGTTAAAACGCAGGATCCTCCGATGCCGCGGAAGGTATGGCACTATAAATCAGCAGAGTGGAACCATCTTCGGGAATTTTATCGCTCATTTCCTTGGAAAGAAGTCTGCTTTAGAACCAATAACATCTCAGAATGTGCAAACCAAATTACAGAGACGATCTTGGCAGGAATGGAAGCTTATATACCTTGTTCTACTAAATGCGGATCAAACAACAAGCAATGGTTCAACCTGAATTGCAAAAAGGCAGTAAACACTAAAAACGCAGCATATCGCAAATGGCGTCAACATCCTTCCACCGAAAATCGGAAGAACTTTTTAACCTCCAGAAATAGCTGCAAGCGAATTATTGATGAATGCAAAGAGAGTCACAACAACAGGATTAAAAACAAACTACTAAGCTGCCCAAATGGAACAAGATCTTTCTGGTCGGTATCGAAAGCCGTTAGTCAAGGACGTTAGTCAAGTCGGCCTTGCCACCCTTAACAGCAGATGATGGTTTTATCGCGGTACCAGCAAGGGAAAAAGCCAACTTACTGAGTAAACTCTTCGCGTCCAATTCTACTCTGCACTCGCAAGGCAAAACACCACCATATTTGCCAAGGGTGAATTCATCGATGGGAGAAATTTCGTTTCCCCAACGAATTATAAATAAAATTCTTAAAAGCGTAGACACAAACAAAGCTTCTGGACCCGATGGAATTCCAGCTCTAGTACTAAAACGTTGTGCAGACGAATTGACTCCTCCCTTATGTAGACTATTCACGGCATCGTATAAGCAGGGCTCATTTCCAACAAGCTGGAAAACTGCTCGAGTGCAAGCTGTACCCAAAAAGGGTAAGAAGACGATCCCCTCCAATTACCGCCCGATTGCATTATTTCCAGTAATATCGAAGATTATGGAGAAAGCAGTCAATCAACAACTGTTAAGATATCTGGAATCATCTGGGCTAATCAGCGATCATCAATACGGCTTCCAAAAGCTTATATCCACCGGCGATCTTCTGGCTTACGTCACACACTTGTGGACGGAGGCCATGGAGAAGCACGGCGAGTCCCGCTCAGTCGCTCTTGACATTTCCAAGGCATTTGACAGAGTGTGGCATGAGGGACTACTAACCAAGCTCTCCTCAATCGGCATACAAAACTCATTATTGAATTGGATCAAAAGTTTTCTTGAACAACGAACAATCCAAGTAGCTGTCGATGGACACCTCTCCGACAAATTTAACATTAACGCTGGAGTCCCTCAAGGATGCATTCTATCCCCTACCCTTTTCTTGATATATATCAACGATTTGCTAGGAACCACTGTCAATCCAATCTACAGCTTTGCGGACGATAGCACACTTATTTCCACATTTAAGTCCGCCAAACCAACGATAGCCGCAAGTTCTCAGAATCTTAGGCAGCAACAAGTAGCTTCAACCAACAACCAACCAACAACGATATTAGAGAAATCTTGGAGTGGGGCGGTAACAATCTGGTTAATTTTAACGCTAAAAAAACGCAGGCTGCAGTATTTACGATGAAGTCTAACCTTGGTGGCCCGGAGCTGGTTATGGCAGGGAAAACATTGCCAATGAAATCATCTTTACATCTTCTAGGAGTCGAAGTCACCAACAGTGTGTCCTGGCATGACCACGTTGCCGAGATCGCCAGGGCAGCTTCTAAAAAACTCGGAGTGCTTTTCAAAACAAAAAAACTGTATACACCAGAACAGCTGCTGACTCTTTATAAGGCTCAAATACGCCCTTCCCTCGAGTATTGCTCGCATGTCTGGAGCTCTGCACCCAAGCATAGTTTAAAGCTGCTAGATTCTATACAGAAGAGAGCTACTCGTCTTATCGACAATCCAGAACGGACAAAGAGTCTAGATAGTCTAGAGCACAGGAGAAAGGTGGCTGATCTCTGTTTATTCTACCGTTATTATCACGGTAAGTGCTCCTCTGAGCTGGCAGGCCTGATTCCACCCAGGGCTGTTCCAGCAAGAAGGACGCGTCTAGCAGTTGCGGCTCATCAACATCGAGTCCACCTGCCTACCCCAAGGACGTCGCTGTATCGGGACTCATTCATCTGGAGAACATCTTCTTTGTGGAACGGGCTTCCACCTCACATATTTCCCGACGCATACAACCTGCAGCGATTCAAGATAAATGCCCACAAATATCTTCGCGCAAGCACCACTCCAAGAGTGACATAGGACTTTCCTCTTGTGCTTGTGTTTATCATAAAAAAAACGGGAGGAAAATAATGTGGTGGAGTTCCATATTGTTGGAAGTGTATAAAATTTTGTTGCCTAAGATTTCCAGTTGTGCAGCTTCATCCAAAACACGACGATTACTTATTTTTTTGTTTGCAATCGAACCACTTTCCATAAACTGAGCAATTAATTTGAACTCATATTAATGATTTAATTTAGAAAATTAAATTAGGATATCTTTCGTTAAACAATGCTGTCGTTCTTGCATATCTTTGATTTTCCCGTTAAATAAGAATAGTTTCTGTTCTTTGTTCAAGATTAAACACAATTTTTTAAAACATACTTAAGAGCGCACAATGCTTGACTTTCTTCAGTTTTTTTGGCAACTTTTTAACTAATTTGCCAATCGTTACTAAAGTGATTACCACGCAAATACTAGTAGAGGATATCTACCATGTTTGCTTGATTTTGTGCAAACTTCTCAATCTAAAGGTCGACTATGTGGTACTGTTAAAAAGGTAATTAAAAGACCTTTAAAATGAGGTATCACTCAACCTCCTTTTCTATTTAAGATCTTACGAGGTTATGTCCGCTTTTGCCAGGAGGCTGCTGCAATTTGATTAAAAACTAACCTTAAAAATGCCCCCGTGAAAAATAAATTTGACGTGTTTTTGGAAATTTGAAAATTTTATACAGGGGCGGAAATATAGAAGGTGATACCTTTTCAAATTGACGCCCTGTATATTTCACGATACGCCACTGGTCGAGTATTCGTGGTCACAGATCAGCTGCTTGTATTCCGTGGCTACTCTTTTTCCTCGTCTAAAGTGATGATGATAATCTGACAGTTGACAGTGACAATCAGCTGTTAAGTGTTTAGTTAAGAGGCCTCAGGACAACATTGGAGAATAATTTCCAAAACAAATCTCTTCAGTTTAAATAAAAAAAACTTAAGTAACAGGTAAAAAATGAGTTCCGGATTTATTTCCGAGGCGGAAGCAGTGGAAATCCGAAAACGACGTCAGGAAGAGTGGGAACGAGTGCGAAAGCCGAGCGATCCAGTAGGTATGTGTTTGTCAACAATAAGTGTCATTTTTTTTTATTACAAAATTTAATATTTTAATCACTAACCGGCTAATCTTCTTGTAGAAAGACCTGTGGAGCAATTTGATGGTCGTTGTTTATTTGAAAGACTCCAGGAGCAAAAGCAGAAAAAGGACCTTGAATATGAAGAGGCCCATAAACTTAGTAAGTGCCTTGATATTACATACAACACAAGTGATCCTTAGCAAAATTTAAAAATTTTCAGAGAATATGATAAAAGGTCTCGATGATGATGAGGTAGAATTCTTGGACCTTGTAGACAGGACAAAACTAGCTGCAGACAGAAAAAAAGAAATTGAAGAAGAAAGGGAGCTAAGAGATTACAGAAACAGGGTGGCCATCTTACAAGAAAAAACTGTAGAAGAACGGTTACAAGCAGAGAAAGTTGCCAATAATAAACCAAAACCTCGCTCTGGCAAATTTAATCAACAAAAACTATTAGCAGGCATTATAGTAAAGAAACCAGAAAATAATAAAAGAAAAATGGAGTCCTCTCCACCAGTAAATAATGGTAAAGAAGATGGAGATAAATCCAATGGTTTGGAACCAGTGGCCAAACAACCCAAAGCAACTGAACAGGGAGACAACTCAGCTAGCAGTAGCTCAGAAAGTATAGAGTCTGCACAAAATAATTTCTCTTCTGCTTTAAAATGTTATGCACTATTACCAGGTAAGCATTAATATGTTGTGTTTTTTTTATATATTCATTTTCTCTGTTTAGGCTGGGGTCATTATGGGAATTCCTCTTCAGATGACACCAGCTCAGACTCAGATAACTCAGATGTTGAGCCTTCAGCGGGCACTTATGATCTTTTAGGCAGGAAAATTAAGGATAAACTCACTACTAAAGCTGGTGAAAAGTGATTTTTTAGTGCACAGACTTTTATTGTTTAGAGGTAAATTAAGTGCTTGTTGGTTTACAATGGGAAATTGAAAATGTGTAATTTGTACTGGGTTTTGGTTTATTTTATCCATCCATTCTTATATTACAATAACTTCAGCATAATTAAAAATTATTTGTTTTAGTATTGCACAAGTCATGGAACTATTTATTGATTCTTAAATAAAACTTTTGTGTTACATTAAGTCTTTTTTTACATATGTAGGATATAACAACCTTTAACAACCTATTTCTAATTTTTTTATGCCTATAGTAAACAATATATTTTATACACATTGTAAAGATACACACAGACTCGTAATAAATATGTTTTTATATGCTACTTTGGAAGACATTATTTGGAAGACTTATTGTATTGTCTGCACCTTAAAACCTAAGTTCAATTGACTATATCTAAATGACATATAGATCAAAACGTTTTTTTTTATCAGCTAACTTGGAAGACTTGTTTAACAGTGGCATTAATCTTGTCATTTTTCAGGGTTTTCCCTCTTTATAGTAAATTTGTAAAATGGAAGACTTCGTTGACATATTATCAATATTATGTACATGCCAAAAAATGTATTGCTTTTTAACTGAACTTAAAAAGGCAGCCCAATAGAGAAGGCATCTATTAAGGCCCTCCCAGAATCGAATATGCCCATAACACAGAAAATACACCCCAAATAAATAATAAAATAATCAAACATAATATGTTTCCTATCCAAAGTATTCCCCTTCAATTTAATATGAAAGTAGGCAGGCCATATGAAGCTAAGCATGGTTCCAGTGAAACTACCAATAAAACCCATCAATATCTGAAAATGAGGAATAAAACAGGCCATTAGAATAGTAAACAAGACAATCCCCACCCTCCATGCCAGACCCCACACCTTAAAATCACCATTTTGATCCCAAATCGATGGAAAAGGTGTTTTTGGCTTTCCGCGGAAGAACGAGCGCTCCAACAGTTCACAAGCGGCATAATACGGCAACGGGTAACTCAGCAAGGCCTTTATTACCAAACAGAGATTCACCAAACCCTTTAAAAAGGGCGAATGCAAATTATTGGTGATCACTTGCTGGGTATCCTCTTGGAATGTTAAAAAGCAGACGTAGCCAAAAACCGCTTTGAATACCGCGGCCCACACGTGGCTCCACTCCAGCATCCAGTCAAACTTCGACGGATCCTCCATGTTTCCCTCCAAAGTGGGCAGGAATATTTGGGAGGTGTAAGAGAACACGATCACGCCCAGACTGATCGGGAAGTTCCTTAAGTCCAGGGTCCATTTCACGTTGCCCCAGCCCCACTCGCCGATGTAGAGCAAACAGTAGCCCAGGATGATCACGTTGATTAGTATGTGTGACATCGTGCACCAGAAAGAGAGCAGCGAGACGCTTTTAAGGGACTTCAGGAACCCTAAAAATGATTCTGTTAGTATAAAGCTTGTTATAAGTTTATTGCCGTAAACGATAATCTAGTTTCTTTGATCTGAGCGGCACAGCCCAAGCGTTTATTATTTTATGCCATAGGATAGTTCTAAGGAGCTAATAACTTTCATGGAAAGTTACTATTTTCTACAAAAATGTTTGAGGCCTAAAAACAAGACAGAAAGGCTTCTTCATATCTGCTCAAGTTGAGTCTTATATTGTAATAATCTTAACTGAGGCTTGGCTGGATCCCTCTATTAGTGATGCTGAACTTCAAGACTGTTGTTGTGCCACATATATATATATAATAAACAAGAATACTACCAGTACTAAAAACTATGGACGAAAAGTACTAATTGAAGAGCGGAAATTAGAAGTGCCAAAAAAAGGTTTTAAGATAATAGAGAAAAACTAAATAAAAGTCAGAGAACTTTTTTAAGTAAAGCTTTATTAAGTATTATGCATTTAATCTGAAACGGAAGACCTACTTCTTAACAAAAATTTGCAAACTAAACTTCTTACTACAAAATAAAAATGTTTAAACAAGTAAAATTAGGAAAAGGCCCAAGTGCCATAACTGATTTTGAGTATAGAAATATTCATAAAACACATTTTACTTCTTTTTTTGTTCTAAACCATTGTCTTCAATCTAAAGTAGCTGTTTATAAAAACGTTGGTGTTCTGGATTTTGAAGATAAGGAATCATGCTTCAAAGAGATATCTTTTTATTTTCCGACACCTTGCTTTCTGATGGCAGCTTCATTATATTAGCCTGCGAGTCCAGCTAAAGTTTTCCCTTTCTTTAAAACATTAACTTGCATCCCTTCTTCAAAATCAGAAAATGAAGTTTTTATCTTAATAAGTGTAGGATTCGTAGCTTCGATCGTTATTACTGTAGAGCTTTAATGATATTTAACTTGGTAGTGTTAATATACTCATCCGCCGCTTGTTTTAGGTCCCAAAAGTCGCGTGGAGTCATGTCAACAACATTAAAAGGTGGAGCGTACCTTGCTGATTTTACTATTGCTTGGAGGTCTGAGGGTACAAATGCTTTAGATACTTTCTTACGTTTTTCTACTAAAGCAAAATCTCTATCGCAGGGCATGAAACTATGGCCACTTACAAGAAGTTTCTGTTCAATAGTGTGGAAAACACCATTGGCCACCAAAAAGATCAATGTAAACAATAAAATTCTATTCTCATTTTGGCCCCCGCAATTATCACACCATATTACCAAATGCTCTTTAAGGGCAATCCACGGTTAACAATGTATAAAAGACATGATGCAATTTCGTTGGCTCCACGAGAAGTTACTCCTTCGTGCCACATACACATGTAGACCTCATTTGTATCCCCAATATGAACTCCTATGTTGTAGCAGGACAGCTGCGAAAGGTAGAACATGTCACTGTGTGTCAATGATGGAAAAAAATGACCTGCTGTAGATCCATGGATAAACAACACTTTGTGCTTTTGGGATCTTGAGACTCAATCGTATCTTGCTTTAATATCTCTCTTGCCCTTTCGGCCTTTCGATGATGGATTTGCTGGAAAGCTGAACTTTTGCAGATTGACTTGACTTAATGTTGGCTTTAATTTGACACTCTAGTTTGTCACATGTGCTACACGTATTAACTCGTGGTCTGTGGAAACTTGGTTCGGAAAATCCTTGATGAAAACAGATCTATAACATTTGTATGTGATGAATTTGTATGTGACTGGCGAATCTGGGTGTAATTGCGTAAAAGCTTTAAACAGTCTGTGGATATTTAAGTCAGGAATAAGGTATTCTTTTTCGGAATTGGCTCTTGAATAATGACCAACTTCCCTTGGTATCATGTTTACATGATTTTTTACCAGAAGACGATCAGCTTCAGAAAATTTTGGAGCAGCATGTCTGGTACGTTTATCATTATAACAGGGCTCACCCATTTTCTTCTTTTCAATGAGGACCCGTACTTTTTTATCGTTAACACCGAATGCATTCTGAAATGTTTTCTTACATACCCGTTCAAATTTTCCTTGGCCATTAGGAAGGGAGTAATATATTGTTGCTTGACGTCTGCTATTTTGCTCATCCTCATGCGAACCATGTCGCCTTCTTTGAACATCACAAACACGTATAAGCCCCATTAGAAAAGTGCTTTGTGTTTTCATATTTTGTGCATGGTACTTTTCAAAAAGAGAACGTCTTCTTTCGTGGGAAACACCTTTGCAGCTGAACTTACATTTGCATGTAATCTATAAAAAAATAAACAAAGTTATAACCGGAAAAGAAAACAGTAGGTATTTTCGCGGAGATCATCCCGAACCGGTTCTGAACACTAAGGCCTACCCTACAAATACATTCACAAACCATTTTCTTAGTGTAATTCCTGCCTTAGCGTTGAGAACTGATTCGGAATAATCTCCGCGAAGTATGCTAATAAGTTTGTATTCCATACCTGCTGTTCTGAATAATTTTTTTAAAGTACTATCTTCTTTTTATAAGTTTTGTATGACTTTCCACTTGTTTTTAAACGACTCTGTTCACTTCTAAATGAACCACTGCCTTTACTTCTGCTTTTTCTTTGGGTTTCCATTATAATGTATTTCAAATCAAGAAATTATCACACACAACGTACACGTGCAAATGTCTAGACATAACTAAGGTAATAAATATAAGGACCTTTCTAAGGAAAATGGTTGCGCACGTAAAACTATCGACATTTACGAGGGACTCCTATAAAGGTAAAAATGTAATTTTGGAACATTTCATAGGATATAAAGCATGGCACATAGAACGTTTCTATGTAAAAAAACTGAATTTCAGAAAAAAGTCACTTAGGCCCTTTCTAATTTCCACTCTTCAATTGTTGTAAATAGCTCTTTTAAATCATAACCTTTTTTGGACTTATTCTGTGATACTTGCATCCTTAGGTTTAACCCAATATAATGGTGTAGTTAACCATAAAAATTCATTTCTAGATCTTTGTTTTGCTAACTCTCATCTTAGCTCCATATAGTAAAGAATGTTGGTTTGGTAAACTAAATCCATCTCTAGACATATTATTTTACAACAATAACTCTAGTAATCTAAAACCAATATAATGCCTTTATTATATGATTTTAAAAATGGAAAAAATTTTACTCGTCAATTATTACGGATAATATGATTTAGGATAATTGAAACTCCGTAAACAGCAATCCTAAAAACTTTCGGACTTTTGTTCGCTTTAAATCTAATTCTGGTACTGTGCCACAGAATATGCATTTTCAAGATGATACAGCTAAACAGGGTTTCGATATAGCGAACTTATTTTATTTAAAAATCTCTTTTCTCATAAAAGTATATAGTCCAAATAATCATCCTAATCTCGATACGTAAATGATCAATTAAGTATGCGTGAGTCTTAATGCAATAAACATATGTGCCCTTGAAGTAGATAAGGCATTATACTCTTTAGATCTAAACAAGCGAAAAGGCCCTGATGGAATCCCTAATGGAGTTTTTAAGTTCTGCTTGCATATTCTTTATTACCCTTTGTATTTCATATTTAACAATTCCCTAGAATTTGGCTATATTTCTGATATTTACAAACTCTCATCCATCGCACTCATTCATAAAAATTGCGAGAGAAAGAATGTCATAAACTATAGGCCCTTAAGTATAAGTATAGTAAATCAGCAATTCCAAAAGTTTTTTAGCAGTGTATGATGTTGGGTGATGTGTTTTTGGGTTTATGCTATTTTCAAGAAAAAAATATTTATTACTTAATCACAGCATCAACACCATAAAAACTTACAGATACCCACCTAAAATAAAGAGAAAGTAAAGTAAGAGTAGTCATAATAATAACATAGTAACTTTAATAGGTACTGAGATCCCCATGCTTAGGATCCTTATCTTGGACACCCTGTATAAAGCGATTTGTAAGTAATTTTATTTAGTTTATTTTAAATAAAGAATTTTGGTTAGTGGTAAAACTATCTCGTGATTTGTGTTTAGATTATCGTAACGGTAGCGAAACGATGAACATGCCCTGGATCGCGTTGGTCACGTTCCAGGCCGCCTGGTAATCGTTTATTTTGATGTCGCTTTTGCCTTCTTGTTAAAACCATCAACTATTGAATTTTGCGAGAGGTAAGTTATCCAAGCAGTCTTCCAAATTATTTTCCAAAAATTTCAGGTATCGTTCTCTATCGCGATCGTCTAGGATCTGTGATCTCAAATGATTTATGGCAAAAATTGAGTTTCAAAAAAAAAATTCTTGGATTTCTATCGCAATTCACTTCTCACTTATGTCCTCAATTGCCTTAAATTATCACTTTTTTTACATAAATATAATCATCACAGACAAGGATCATCATTTCATTGCGATCGTCTAGGATCTATGGCTCTCAGATGAGGATTTATGCGAAAAAGTAACTCTTAAAAAAATTAGGTTTCTATCGCAATTCACTTCTTACTTATGTCCTCAATTGCCTTGAATTCTTACTTTTCTTACCTAATTGTGATTCTCACTGATGAGGGTCATTACGTTATTTTAATCATCCAGGATGTGTGGCTCTCAGATGAGGATTTATGCCAAAAAGTGAGGTTAAAAAAATTAAGTTTATGGGTTTTTATCGGAATTAGCTCCTCACTTATGTCCTCAATTGCTTGAATTATCACTTTTCTTACCTAATTATGATCCTTACAGACGAGAATCATTATTTAATTGCGATCGTCTAGGATTTGTGGCTTTCAGATGAGGATTTATGCCAAAAAGTGAGTTTTTAGAAAAAAATTATTTATTGGGTTTCTACCTCAATTCATTCCTCAATTAGGTCCTCAATTGCCTTGAATTATCACTTTTTTTACTTCATTATGATCCTTACAGATGAAGATCATCATTTAATTGCGATCGTCTATAATTTGTGTCTTTCAGTTGAGGATTTATGCCAAAAGGTGAGTTTTTGAAAAAAAAAATTTATTGGGTTTCTATCGCCATTCATTCCTTACTTATGTCCTCAATTGCCTTGAATTATCACTTTTTTTACTTAATTAAGATCCTCACAGACGAGGATCATCATAGGTATAATTACGAAGTTAATGAATTGTGGTAAATGAATGGACCTAGTATTTTGGTGTCGAAAATTTCACACCACATATTAAAGTCAAAGCGCTTTTGATGTTTTGATATTTTTTTAATGCGAAGATTTTGTTGCGCCCAATAATGCCCAACCTTTTCGGCGATTAAAGACACCATTTTTAGTTACTAAACTTTCGTCAGACCATATTATTTTTGCAGGGAAATTTATATCATCTTCGCATGCGCGTGTGTACCACTCACAAAACTGCCGTCTAGATCCCCTGGTTTCAGTCAGTGCATGGCAAATTCTAAATTTGTACGGATGATATTTATTTTTACGTAAAATAAATCGAGCAGTGGATTTGGCTACTCCTACATTTTTCTCAATTTGCCTAGTTGAGACAATGGGGTTCTCAACAACTGTTTGTAACACATTATTTTGAGTGTCTTCAGAAGATTACTTTTTCCTAGACAAAACTGGCTTTTTAAATGCACCGTATTCTTTTAAATTTCGCGCTAAGAAAATTGACTTACACGGCTGGTTTCTGTCTGGAAATTTATATAAATACATTGCTGCTGTATTTGTGTAGTGTTCTTCTGGCATAAAATGTAGCAGGTCAGCATGTCAAACTTTTCTTCATTACTATATATAATGGCCACCCGGCATATTCAACGATATTAACACAACAAAAAAATATTCAACAATTAACAACAAAAACAAAACCTCTAAACAACTTAATAACTTTAAATCAACTCAACAATTATTATTTTATCCGACCACAAATATAAAATTAAGCCATATGTGATAGGGTAAGAGGTATTTACGTTAAAATATCAAAGCATTATTTGTTTGCAAACCCTACTTAAAAATATGATTAAAAAAATAGAAAAATCGCATGTATTCTTGCATCTAATAAAAAAATGTGACATGTGATACATCGTTGAATTTGTAATAGAAAACAAAATCAGATACAGGGAAATTTTTTTTTCCGGGCCTAATAAAAAAATAAAGTTGATGATGGTTTCTCAAAAACGAAACGTCGGATATAAAATCAAAAAACGCCATCACGTAGCTCCTAAAAAGTTCCAATAAAAAAGTGTTGTTAGTTTTTTGATATCTTTTAAAATAAGGTCAAAATAAAATAAAATCCAATTTAACAAGTTTCAATTTTTCCCCAATATCTCGACATTTAAATACGCTTCATAGTACGCAACTTTTTTTTAATTTAATCTAAGCTGTAACTTCAATAGGTACTGAAATCCCCATGCTTAGGATCCTTATCTTGGACACCCTGTATAAAGCAATTTGTAACTAATTTAATTTAGTTTATTTTAAATAAAGAATTTTGGTTAGTGGTAAAACTATCTCGTGATTTGTGTTTAGATTATCGTTCACGACAACCATAATAAACTGATTAAGATTCATACCAAGTGGTAGCAAGAATATTCCAATAAGCATCATCCAGGACCTGGTGTCGATCGCTCCCTCAGGGAACGACCCAATCATCAAATCGCCACAAACCACCACATACAAGATGCAGGTCATCAAAAGTTCGATAATTTGGGCGGTCGCGACCATTTTCGATCCATATTTCTTGCCGAAACATTCCTTTGCGATGGCCACGTACGAGTCCCTCACTCGTATCCTGCGTCCGGTTTGTAAATCGATCTCGTATAAACAATCGACGAGGATCTTCCCGGTGTAGCAGCAAATCTGTGCCACAAAGATCATCGCGGCGATCGCCCAATAGCCCCCGATCTGGACGGCGAACGGTAGCGAAACGATGAACATGCCCTGGATCGCGTTGGTCACGTTCCAGGCCGCCTGGTACTCGTTTATTTTGATGTCGCTTTTGCCTTCGACAAAGTCGCTCTCTTCGGAAAAGTCTACGGAGGACATTCTGCTGTGTTGTTTTGTTATGCCTTCGTTATTGAAGTGAGTTTCCTGGAATAAGAGATTGATCAGGTTGGTGTGTATATAAACTTTTATTAGTCTATTTTTTACGTATATATTAAACCATATTAGACCTTACAAAGCTTTTATTTCGACAGTTGACTAGTATCATGTAGAGTTGGTTTTTTTTTTTAAATTTAGGTTTAACTAATATGTATTAGTAAAGCCTTATATTAGTGTTAACATTTGGTTAATTGAAGAGCTTCACAATTTTCTTTTTACAAAAATATTTGACGAAATTCGTTTCGTACATTTATATTCTATATACCGTCAAATGGGGTTAAGTGAATCAAAATAAGTGTTTTTTTTCGTTTTTCTGCCAAAGTATTAAATTAAAAAATATGTAAAAAATATTGTAGATTCTGGTAAACGTCTTAAAAGATTTTGTTAAAACTTGTAAGCATTTAAGCATGGGAAGTCCTCCATTTTTTTTGATAAAGTCTGATTCACTTTACTCTCCGGTTTGGGGTAAAGTGAATCATGTATTAGAAGTGCTATAAAATTCACTTTAAACATAATGTGGGTAAAATGAATCAACAAAAAATAAAAAAAGAAGATTTAAACGGAAAAAAACACTTAAAAAAAACAAATTTTTTATTCTAAAGGTAACAAAAGTAAGATTAAGTAACAAAGTCTTATTCTATAACACATTCTATCACAGAATATTAAATATAAACAACAAACTTAGGAACTTTTCTTTAAACAAAAATGGCACTCTTGGTAAAAAAAACTTAAGTCTACATACAAAACATAGGAAAATTAACAAAAAAGAAATTACTCCAACTTTTTAAATTCGTCGTTGTCTAAGTTAAAAACTAATTTACCCATCTTGAAAGACTTTTGACGCAGTTTTCTAATAATTTGGTCTTGGCTTATTAGGCAAAGGTCCTGTATTTCTGGATAAACAAAATACCCCTTTTCCGAGATTCCCTTTTTTCTCATGGCATTTATAGTAAATTCTTTTTTCTTTGAACAATTCTCGATTTTGCCAACAAACAATCGATCTCGTTTCTCGGTTGGAAACTTTGCAATAATAAACTCCCCAATCCTTGGCTCCATGGATAAGTCTGTGTCGATCATGTAAGTATCATCATTCGATGTCGACGGATTTGGATCAAACTCGTCAAAGTTTTCAACAATATTTTCGAAATCACTTAGGGAAAATTCTTTATCTAACTCTCGATCTAACTCATCATCCGATATTTCCAGGGCTCTTCTTTCGTTTTTTTTCATGTTTTTTTTAGATGATTTTTTTGTGGGTGTTTTATCTATTATCGTTGATAATAAACTTTGACTTGACACACTTTTGCCATCCTCGATAATAATTTTTTTTCCTCTCTTTGTTGATTGATTCGGGGTAGTTTTTAAATTTTTTAGGTGACTGATTATTGTGTTACTCCAGGCCTGATCATTATTCTCACCATTTTCATCGATGTGTAAATTTCGTGGAATTTTATTTAAAACTTTGTTGGGATCGAGCGGAAAAATTCCACATACCTTAAAACCAGCAATGGAATTTTCTTTCGACTTTTTGCCAACCTTTTCCACACTCTGTCTCAGCAGCCTTGGAAACTCCGTTTTAGGAATGACTCCACGGTGTTTTAGTTTCCATTGTTCCAAGGTGGATCTCCATGCAGCTTTTAAAGGCCTAAAATACGCGACATCGAGCGGTTGAAGCAAATGAGTAGATCATAGGAATGTTTTGCCTTGTATACCGTATATGGAGGCAGTAATGTTCCATCAGCGGCTATTGCAAACATCACAGTTGTGCTGGTCTTTGAGGAGTCTATTAACCTATGGGCATGCTTTGCACCTCTTTTTGTAATTACTTTAGCCGACCCGGGATCATCCACAAAATTGGTCTCGTCGTAATTGATAATATTTTGAGCAGGGACGTCTTTCAACGTGACCTGCAAGTTTTCAAAATATTTTTGAATAACCAATTAATGCACCTCTAACGCGTTTTGTATTTTCAGCCAACTTAACGGTAAGGTCTTTATTTCTGCTCATAAAACTTTTGAACCAGTCCATCCCTGGCATATTTTCTTTAAATCTGGAATCCCTTACTCCTAGTGTATTTAGATATTGTTGCACAATTGCTCTAACATCTGTACTTTTTAATGGGAATCCCCAGTCGGCGCAAATTTTGATTGTCTCCTTTAGTCTTAGCTCTTGCTCACCACTTAGTACAGGCTGTCGACCATATTTTAAAGAATGTTTGCCATGATATCTTCTTTGAATGGTACTGAAAGGTACACCAAATCTTTCAGATGCTTGTCTCATGGACATATCACCTCGTCTAACCGCTGCCACTGCTCGACGAACATATTCTTGATCGTAGTTACATTTTCCCTGCGGCCCCAATTTTTTTTTGTAAATTCTCGGCATGCTAAAAAGACCAAAACTAATAAAAAAATATTTCTTATATAAAAAATTATTTAAAAAAAAAGTTCTAAAAAATTTAATCATAAATTTACAGCGACACTTAAATGATTCATTTTACCCATTAAAGTTACCATCTTAGAAAAAAAAATGCTAAAATTCAACAAAAAAAAATTACCAAAAATTAAGCACAAATTTGTTTATTAATGTCTAATAAACACATTAATTACATTCAAGTAAATAAATATTAATATTGATCACTTCCGCAACCAATCGTTTCCAAAGTTTTGTAAAATACAAAAAAATCGTTTAACCGGAACATGTCGTTATGGTACTCACGTGTATTTTTTTGAGCAGCGAAACACACCCTACCACATACAAAGACATACTAACGAGGTCATAGAGAAAACAAGAATAAGGTACCCTCTTCTTATTTTCTCTATGAACGAGGTCATCTCGATGCAATAATGTCACTATATGGGGCAGGTCTGCGACGGGATCGACTTTTTTGCGGAAATACCCGATTAATTGATTTTACCCACTATGATTCACTTAACCCCGTTTGACGGTATTTAATAGTATACTATATTATATTTTATAGTAACGAAACGAATTTCGTCAAATATTAAAACTTAATTGAACGTATTTAACGTTTAAAAAGTACTGACTTAACGTTTGTTTTTTAGTTCAGGGTTCATAGATACCTTCCTTAGTCCATTTTTTATGTATAAAGTAAACCATATTATGTTATTGCATTACCTGCTGGTAGCTGCCGGTATCGCCGGCCTCCACCTGGTTCTGCAAAAAGGGGTTGCTGGGATTCGAAGGGCCAAAAGGGTTCGTGGATGTCTGCATGTTGGACATCTCGTGGCGCTCTTGGGTTACCACTGTCCCATGACTGGTGTGATTTTGGTCGGGGAGCTGAGCAAAATGGACCTGCCAATACAAGCATCATTGTTACTTGATTAATTAAGATTAAGCGATTAGGGTTAAGTAGTAAATATGTGCTTAGGAAAACTCAAAAAAGACTACAAATTATCTGTTTAAAAAGGCTTTGAATTAATTACGATTAGTAATTACAGTAAATTAATTAAAAGCCCTAATATCCCTTCGACAAATGGCGTTTTCACTAAAGTACTGTCAATATTCCTCACCCGGAGTAAATATTTCTACATTTATAGCATAACTTTTTGAAGAATTCCTGAGGATTTGACAGGAAATCGAGATTCTGGCTTCAAGATTTGGAGAAATAGGGTAGGTGTTGCTTATATCTTAAATACTCTTTGGGTTAGAGGTATTTATGTCCGTCGAGGTTTAAAAGCGTCGAAATTTCGATGTTTTTAATTTACAACTACTTGTTGTGTTACTATTTTCAATTTGTTTTTTAAACAAAATTAGATATTATCAAATTTTGTCTACTAGCACCCAAAATATTCACTTGCCAATAAGACACAAATTATTTTGTTTCTTACAGGCACTCATGGAATTAAAATACCCATTTCTTGCCATTTAGTGGATAAAGTTGTAGAATCTTCATTGTAGTCCATATATAAATAACTGCAAAATCTTGACTACTAGGAACTAAGATATATTCACTTGCTAATAAGAGGCAACTTTTTATTTTTTCTTACTGACATTTCTGGAAAAAAACTGTAATTTCTTGACTTGTGAATGGATGTTTTTCATTTCTTTAAAAAATACGAAAAGAGTCCCTAGAGAAGTTCATAAATCAATAATTGCAAATTTCTGACTGCTAAAAACCAAACCAAACCACTTTCCAATAAGGGACAAATTATTGTATTGCTTACATGCACTCCTGGAAATTTCTCCAAAATCTCCACCTACCCTTCCAGAATCTTCCCATTAATTGTTGTCGTTTCCAATTTTGTTTCTCCCTTATCCCTGAATATTTCCCACATACGTTCTCATGGCTCCCGGTCAGCTGCTTTATCTATTTCTTTTTCTACCATTTCCTTTTTTTTAACTTTTTAATTACATTTTATATTCCTTTCTCATTTTAATATACGCTGCCCTGAATCTATTCTCTTCCCCCCTTCCTTACCTATTTTCGTCTTGATACATTCTTCTTCACCTGTTATCACCATTCAATTCCTTCGTTTACTCTAATTACTGTTTTCTTCATATATCTCCTGTTCACCCATTGTAATGTCTATATAATATATTTTTTATTATTTTATTTTGCTCTTCTTTGGTGTTAGTACCTTTTATCATTCCTAAATATATATTTGTTTCTCTATTTATGCCCTTCCCTGATATTCCCAAGTCTGTGCGGTCCCAATCTTCTCTCTTATTTTTGATTGTTCTGATTATTTCTATATATAGGAATAAAAATTGCAATGCCTTGACTTTTGGTAAATAAATTTTAGTCATTTCTTTAAAAAAAACTAAAAAAGTTTTCAAAATAATCCAAAAATTAATAATTTCGAAATTTTGACCTTTAGAGCTTAAGATATTTAATTGGCATTTCTGGGGATGATTCTGTAGATTGAAACGTGGTGATGAATTAACGATTAATATTGCTCAGGTTAGGTAATTTTAACAATGAATGACCGATATAATTCCTATTAACGATTAAATTTAAATCCTGGAATGTTCCCACACATATTCTAATATTACGAGAATATAGCGTACAAAAAAAGAATTTATTAAGTAAATCTTGACAGACCATATATCTTGCTGTCCTTGAACCTACTATACGACAGGTGTTCTCCCGCAATTTATTGATTTTTATCATTAAAAAAAAGCCACATAACTTACCCTTTCCCCACTTTGTTGCTGGGCCATAGGTTGTCCCCCGGGAGGCTGCGAAGGTAGAAACTGCCTCTTAAGTTGCCCCGCAACGTTGACCGCAGCACTCAATGGTGGCAATTTGAAATTTCCCAACCTGTTCATCCTGTCGGATCTATCGATGGAAAATCGACGAGTTGAATCGAGATTTTAATAAGAATGTCGTTAAAACGGTTCCAACAACCCCTTTTTGGCTACACACTAATACACCCCCGGTATTTTCGACTAACTAAATAACATTTCTTCAGTTATATGCGTTTCTAATCGGGAAAACTGGAATATATTTATTGATGATGGAGGGAGATCATGATGGTGGCTGGATAAAGTGGAGCGGATGCTGCTCTGGATACGCATGTCTGGAAGGGATGGAATGAGGGTCGATTATCGATTGTTTTTTTTTTGTTTGTGGGTGAGGGATGGTAGAGACTAGTGAACATTTTTGTTTTTATTTTAATGTTGCATTTTCAACGAACATTTTAGAGGTAAAATGTGAAAGGCGAACGGGGTGTAAAACATAATTTTTTTTATATAAATCCGATTTGTTTTGGAAGAATACAGTTTTCTGTCTGTGTCATTGATTTTAAAATGTCAAATTTGCCGTTAGATGGCGCAACATGTTATACAACATTTATTTTGCTTAAACATCCTAATTTCTTGACATTTAGTGTACGGATTTGAGTCATTTGGAGTTTTATGGGTTAAGTTAGATGTGGGATTTATTTGTCAACATTTTTACCCTAAAGCAGGCCTAATACAGACCGAAACTGGATCACTAAAATAACATATTGAATCACTTAATTTTAGTCACTTCTTTAGAATAGACTAAAGAGATCTTCAGAATAGTCCATAAATGAATAAATTCTAAATGTTGACCACTTTAACCTAAGATGTCAACTTGTCAATAAAAGACAAATTATTTTGTTTCTTTACAGGCACTACTGGCATAAAAATGTTTCTGAACATTTAGGATATGGATTTTAGTCAATACTTTAAAAGATACTCTAAAGCGGCCCTCACATGATCAGTAATACTGACAGTACTTGATATTGTCAGTATTTCATCAATATTTTGAAATTCACCTCACACTATCAATATTTCTATCAGTAACCTATACAATATTTAGTTTTGTTGAGATCGTTCTTTCTCGTATTCCTCTTCTTCAAAAAAATGGGCAATAAACAAAAAGCTTGTGTGTCCATTATATTGTACTGTACAAGTTTTAAACGCAAGAAGCAAAAGAGACGTTGGATGAAACAATGGATAGGTCAGCGTCAAAAATACACTCATTTAAATTTGTTATATTTTATAAATAACACGGATCCAGATAATTATCGAAACTATTTCCGAATGAGTAGTGATGTGTACAATGAACTCCTCAATCTCCTAAGGCCTTCTATTACCAAACTACTACTCTACCTAACAGGACACAAACATGAGGCAAGCAATATCAGCAAACCAAAGGCTAGCGTTGACGCTACGATTTTTAGCTACTGGGGGATCGTTTGGGGATCTAAAATTTTCCACTATCATTTCTCCTACAACCATAAGTGAAATTGTGATGGAGGTTTGCAACGCCATAATTGAATTATTGTCAAACTACATCAAAGTAAGTAAACATTATTTTTACATAAAACAAATATGTTTTTTTATTATTTTATTTTACATTAGAAGCTATTCCAATTTATTTAAATGAACTTAAATATGTCTGTATAGTAGGAAGGTCTGTTGATGATTGTGGTATGTGTTCTGTTTGAAGGGCTTCTTGATGATTTTGGTATACATTTTGAAGCTCTAAATATTGTCGATTTTCACTAACGTCGTGTGCTTCATTCAATGGCATTGGTGGAGAGAACATGGGCGTTGAAGTGTAAGTATAGTTGCAACTTGCGGATGATAAACTTTGAACTGATGGTGCTCTTGAATATACATCAACAAAATTTGCTTCGTCACAGGCAGAGGGCTCACCTATGTGCGCTTTGGCCTGTCTCATACCAGGGGACTCAGTCCATCTTTGGTGGGTCCACTTGTCCAGCAGAGCCTTCATTGACGCGACCGCAATGCATTTGGCGATACCAACTATGGGTTCCGGCCCCATCGGCACATTCGCGGATCCCAGTCTGGCAAGAGAGTCCGCTTCCTCATTACCTACATGGTCTGCGTGGCCAGGTATCCAGACGAGCTGGACCCTGCATCCAACCTGTACCAGTTTTTTCAGGACTTTTATGCACTCTAGTACAAGCTTGGAGCTTACCTTTGCGGCCGTGATAGCCTTAATGGCAGCTCTGCTGTCCGAGCATATTGATACGACTGTATTGCGGTGTCCGCAGCTTGGGATTTTCTGTCCGCATTTTAATACAGCGAATACTTCGGCCTGGAAGACAGTAACGTTCTCCCCCAGCGAGTATGCCCCACTGGTATGTGGGATCCTACCAATAAGCCCTGATCCAGCTCTGTTATTCATTCTGGAGCCATCTGGGTACCAGATGGTCCCGCTATTTAGCAATGCAGGTCTGTTGGAAAGCTACCACTCCTCTCTGCCTGCAATGTGCGTCACGAAACCCTCGCAGTCTACAGTCACTGGAGCCATGCAGTCAATGCTCATCAGAAGGAGAGCACATTCCTGTATGACCCGTGACCAAATTTTTGCGTGACCGGTCTCACCAGCACGTAGTTCGCCGAGGACGTATAGCCTGTACGCAGTTCTCATTGCCTCGAATTGCACAACGAGGTCCAGAGGCGGAAGGCTCAGCAGAGTCTCAAGCGCTCTAGTTGGCGCCGTCCGCATGGAACCCGTTATGCTGAGACATGCAAGGCGTTGGACTCTGTCCAGTTGAGCACGAATTTTCGCTTTCTCCGTACATGGCCACCAAACGATAGCCCCGTATGTGAGAAGAGGTCTCACAATGCGCGAGTAGATCCAGTGGAGGATCTAAGGAGACAGACCCCAGGTATTGCCGAAAGCCCGCCAGCAGGCCCATAGCGCGCAGGTGGCCTTCTTCATTCTGGTGTCTGCATGATCGTGCCAGGGAAGTTTGAGATCCAACTTGATTCCCAGAAATCGAACTGTCCTGAAGTAATGCAGCTACACGCCACCTAGAGATATAACAGGATGCGTGCCAAAGTTACGTCTCCTCGTGAATAGTAGGAGCTCTGCTTTTTTGGGGTTAACCCTGAGACTCCCCGAGAGGCACCATATGTCCACCATACGCAGGGCTCTCATCATAGGGCCGCGCATTGAGACGGCGTCTTTCCCTGGGCAAAGGATTACCAAATCATCAGCGTAGGCCTGTGTGTATAGGCCAGCATTGTTTAAAAGATTTTCCAGGCTGTCGACCACAAGGCACCACAAGGTAGGGGACAATACTCCTCCCTGCGGGCAGCCCCTAGCCGCCAACGTTTCGACAATCTCGTTGTTGAGCTGGCCAAATACATGACGTTTCGAGAGCATGGGCTCTATCCAGCTAACCAAACAGGGTTCTGAGCCGCGGCTCTCGAGTGCTTGGCAGATTAATGCAAAAGGGATGTTGTCGAACGCCCTTTCAATGTCTAGAAACGCACCCAGACAGGCCTTGCCACTACCCAGACCACCCTCCACCTTCCTAACGAGGTGGTGTAGGGCCAGGTCCGTGGATTTGCCCGCCTGATACATTTCATTCCTTATAAGCACTCCTGGAATCTAAATTCCAATTTCTTAAAATTTAGTTAATGGATTTTAGTTATTTCTTTAGAAAAGACTAAGAGAATCTTTAGAGTAATCCTTAAATCAATAACTTATGAATTTTGATAATTAGGAGCAAAGATATTCACTTGCCATTAAGATACAAATTATTTTGTTTTTTTCAAGCATTCATGGAATAAAAATTCTAATTTCTTGACATTTACTTAATTGATCTTACTCACTTTTTGGAAAAGACTAAAAGAGTCTTTAAAGCAGTTTACAAATCAATAATTGCATAAGTCTAACTATTTGAACTCAAGTCATTGACGTGTCAATAAAAGACGTCAAAGAAGTTATGTTCTTCCTTACAGACATTTAATGTAATAGTAATAATTTATTAGAGTGTGCCAATAAGAGAAAAATGATTTTGTTTCTTACAGGCCCTCCTGAAACAAAAAATCCAGTTCTTGACATTTCGTAAATGGATTTTATTCATTTCTATTTCATTCTTGGCATCATTATTACATGCACATATTTTCAAATATTTTAAAATTAATATTTCATCGAATAAATTATCTTTGAATCATCAAATCATGAGTCTGAACTAGTTACTGATCGTGAATTGCATTCTTCTTTTTTATAGACATGTCCTCGAAAGTTGAATCTAATTCATGTTCATATTCTACTAGTAAAATTGAAATTAGCTCTTCGAAAAACTTAAGTATCTTTATTCTTAATATACAATCCCTAAGAAACAAGATGGATGAGCTTCATCTTTTGCTGGACACATGTAATTTTCCTGATATTGTACTTCTGACTGAGCACTGGTTGAGGCCTAGTGAATGTTTTTTAATATCTGATTATCTTCCTATATCAAATTTTTGTCAACAATCTATACATGGAGGAACCATGATCTTGGCTAGGCAAACAATTGAAACGATTTTTTGTAATATTGATAAGTATGATAATCTTCTCTTAGAGAATGTTTTTGAATTCTCTCTTTCTTTTTGTAAGCGTTTCAATTTATATATTCTTTGTGTTAATAGGCCACCTACAGGAGATATTGCTATGTTTCTGGACAAACTTGATTCTATTTTATCCCAGTTGTCCCTACACTCTAAGGTTATATTGGCTGGTGACTTTAATATCAACTACACTGATGAAACCTTGCCACGTACTTCTCTTTTAAGTATTTTAAATTCTTACGACTTGAAAATGCACGTTCTTTCTCCCACACGAACAACTTCTTCATCTGCAACTACAAATGACTATTTCTGTACAAATTTTGATGACGTTTTATGCAGAGTACTCTTATCTGGTATTTCCGACCATGAGGCTATTCTTGCTAAAATGCCATATAATACTGTATCATCTTCATCTCATTATATGGGAAGAATTTTTAGCAGGAGAAATTTCAATGCTTTTTCTGCTGCTACAGCTTCGGTAAATTGGAATGCACTTGAAACGGCTTCTGACCCACTTACTTTATTTTTTCAAGTTCTGTGTGATAAGATCAATCAGTACTTTCCTAAAATGAGACTTAAAACTAAGAAACGAAAACCATGGGTTACAAGAAGCCTTAGAATTTCTGCTAAAAACCTCCGTTTTTTGACTAAATTGTGCAAATATACCACAAATGAAAATATACTTGTATATCATCAGAAATACCGTAGTCTGTACAGAAAGGCAATTAAAGCAGCAAAATCTAATTATTATAGGGATCGCTTAAATATGTCATCAAATAGGCAAAGAGAGTGTTGGTCGATTATTAATGATTTTAGACATTGCCATAAAAAAGTATCGGAACCGGAGTTAAGACCTGACATTTTAAACGACTATTATTGTAATATACCTAATATCTTGCTCAAGGGCATTCGTAGTAACATTGATCCCTTACACTATCTTCAACAAGTGTCGGTTGAGCATTCATTTTTCTTTCATCCTGTCGAACTTACCGAAGTAAAAAATGAAATCAAACGCCTGAAAAACCATAAATCATCTGGAGCTGATGGGATATGTTCGAGGTTGTTACTCTTTTTGCCTGATTCAGCCTTAAATGCTTTAGTTTCTGCCATAAACAATTCTTTACATAATGGCATTTTTCCTTCATGTTTAAAAGAGGCAGTGGTTATCCCTCTTCATAAGGGTGGAGATTTGGATCAGCCTTGTAATTTCCGTCCTATTTCTATTTTGTCTACCCTCTCTAAGATAGTTGAAAAACTTGCAAAAAGCAGAATTTTGTCCTTTTTACATCATAATGGCATTTTGTCTGCAAATCAGTTTGGATTTCAAGCCGGTAAAGGGACTCATGATGCTGTTTTTAGCTTTTTGGAGAGCGTCTATGTGTCCTTGAATTCTGGAGAGTCATCGGCGGCAGTGTTTTGTGATCTATCTAAAGCATTTGACTGTGTGGATCATGGAATACTCTTATCTAAGCTCGATAAATATGGTTTTAGAGGCGTAGCGTTGCGATGGCTTGAGTCTTATCTATCAAATCGTACTCAGAAGGTTACAGTATCTGGGCGTTTGTCTGCTTCTAGATCCCTAAAATGCGGCGTTCCCCAGGGTTCAGTGTTGGGGCCACTGCTATTTTTACTGTATGTGGATGACTTGAGTTCATTGAAACTGCAGGGCAAGGTGGTTCAGTTTGCTGATGATACCACCATACTATGGAGCCATAAAAATTCTGATTATATTAAGACTTGTATCCTTGAAGACCTTCAGATTTTATCAGGGTGGTGTGCTTCCAACAGGCTCGTGTTTAATGTAAGAAAGACGTCTATTATGGGGTTTAAGTGCGATGTTCAGGGTCTGATGTTTGACGAAAATTCCCTCTTGCAGAATAAAGAGTGCTGCAAGTTCCTAGGAATTACCATTGATGGTCGCCTTCGGTTTGAAGATCATATTTTACATTTAGCTGGGAAATTATCTTCTGGATGTTTTGCAGTAAGAATGGCAAAACAAGAGCTGGGAGGGGTGGTTGCACGTTCAGTGTACTTTTCACTTATTGAATCTCGTATTCGGTATGGCTTGCCTTTTTGGGGTTTAACCAATAAGGGGCTAAGTAAAAAAGTAAAAAAAAAGTAAAAACATAAGTAAAAAAATTTACAATCATGTTCCTCTGTGTGTTAGACATATATCGGATGTTAAGAAATTTAAAAGAGAATTAAAGTCGCTTTTATTGGCTAAGGCATATTATAACCTGGATGACTTTTTTAATGATAAGTTTTAACCTTGGACATGTTGGAAAGTTTTCTTTTTTTCCTTTTTTCTTCTCTAGTTTTGTCAACATGTTTACCTTTATTTAGTAATTGATTGTTTTATTTAGTTATCTTTAATTTAAGTATGTTCAAAAAGTTTTGTCTTCTTGTGTTTAATTTTGTTCATTGTTTTGTCAATTTTTGAAATTGTATTTGTGTTTTGTTTTTTTAGCTTGTAGGATGCTTGTACACAAGATTATTCTTACGTAATATAGCACATTTTCTTTCTTTCTTTCTTTCTTTTCTATAGAAAAAACTAAAAGAGTCTTTAGAGTAGTCTATAAAGCAATAATTTATAAATTTCGACCACTAAAACCAATTAAAAATATTCTATTGCCAATAGGAAACGAATAATTTTTTTTCTTACAGGTACTCCTGGCATGAAAGCTCCTATTTCTCAGCATTTAGTTAATGGATGTTAATCATTTCTACTGATTACTTCAACCCAGAATATTCACTTGCCAATAAGACTAATATTTTTGTTTCTTACAGGCATATAGGTAAGATATTCACTTGTCAATAAGAGAAAAATAATTTTTTTTCATACAAGCTGAAATAAACATTTTAATTTCTGGACTTATTATGTGTGATTGACTCTCGAGTAAAAGAATGTAAGTACAAGTATGATTACAATTTATTTGGAAAAGACTTATTAGAGTAGTCAAGAGTATTTTGGAAATGGATAAAAGGAGAGATTACAATCAAAAGTGCAGGAAATTAGGCAACATACGATGTACAACAAGTACGATGCGTATTTAATTAAAATTAATCAAACCTTTTATTTTCATTGTTGTTTTTATTATAAATTGTGCATTTTATAATAAATTAAATATAAATCTAACAGAGGGATGTATCTGTTGTTTTAATAAATATTCGTTAGCACTGGAATATTTTCGTTATATTATCAATTAAAACTGCAAATTGAATTAAATTATTATAAATTTATTTATTAGAAACATTTAGGTTTTTATTAAAATAATTCGGGAAATGTTTTATATAAAAGTTACTCCTAAAGCACCCTATTTAGACATTTTAAAATCTTATAAGTAACATTTGACCACAATAATATTTACAACATATTTATTATAAAAATATTGGTACACCACTGGAAACTCTGAGAAGGGCTGATCATGGGCGTACCAATTCCATACATAATTTATTATTTTTTCAAGTATTTATATTTAAAGTTTTAGTACTCGTAAAAAAAAGCATTAAATTGTCAATACACCACTGGAAATGCATGAAGAATTATTATTTTTAAATTATTTATAAAATCAAAAGTATTATAGCTCCGTTTATTTTAAAAGAATTGGCACGCCATTGGATCTTAATTAGGGAGGAACGATCACCATAGGCATGCAAAAAAAATTTTTTTTGTTTCTTTATTTTTTACAACAACCGCACACAACTGGCCATTAATTAGGGGATTATCATAGACGTATCAAGAAATTTAAAAATTGTCCCGTTTAAAAAAAACTAAAAGTCTAGCACGCCTCTGAACATGTTTATGAAATAGCATTTTTTGGACATAGTTTAGGGACAAGGAGATGGGAATCATAGATGTGTCAATAAATGTAAAAATTATCATTTTCTTGTTATTTTATGATAAAATATACATTTAAAAAAAAGTAAAATTCCACGCCACTGGACATATTAATTTTAGTTGAGTTATTTTTATTGAGATTATCATAGGCGTGCCATGAATAATGAAAATATAATTTTCCCATTTATTTCAGACCACGCCTCTGTAATATTAAATGACAGTAATTAAGAGGAGGGGATAGATATTATAATCCATGAAGATACAAATTATTATTTTATTATTAAAAAAGTTATACGCCATTGATTTTATAGTGAAATAACCATAGGCGTGCTCAAGGGAAGAACATAAAATAGGTTTCTGTAAAAACTGGTGAATATGGTACATCATGTTTATTCGTGAATATCGTACATCGCGCTTAGTCGAATTATTACAAAAAATGGGGAGGAAAGAATGTAGGCCTGCCAAGAAGAATTATTCAAAATATTAATGTTATTTTGATAATTTTTTTTTTAATCGGCACACCACTGAACATTCATTAAGGGGGAAGAAGAATTATAATCAAATATTATTTTATATGGGAAAAATCACCAAATCACTGAACAACGAACAGGGTAAAATTGCCATAGACATGCCAAAGAGATAAAAAAAATATTTTTCTGCTCAGTAAAAAAAAGTGGCATGTCACTGGTCACGATCACCTATTTGTCATAGGTATGTCATAGGCGTGCAAAGGAAAAACCACAACGAAATTAATGAAAAACTTACCACCAATAAAGAAATGAACCGAACACTATAAAAACCTGGTAACTCAAAATTTGTTAAGAGAAGAATATTTGTTGAACAAACCGACGGATGTGATAATAAAAGGTTAAGGATTAATATTGACCGAATCAAAAACGCAGTACAAAATTTGAAAAACGGTCGGGCTGCAGGTCCAGGAGGAATTTCCGTTGATCTAACCAAATGTGTCAGAAAAACTGTTTTAATAACTCGGTGCATTAACCAATACCTCAATGGAGATCCTGTCCCTGTAGTATGGAAAGAGGCATGAATATAGTCCATTCATAAAAAGGGAATAAGCTGGACTCTTCGAACTACTCTACCAGTACCATGAGTCTGTAAGGGAGATTTATCCGAGATCTCTTTGAACAGGAATATATAAACAAAAAAGAAGAAGAACAGCCTGAATTTCAAACTGGAAGAACTTAAAAAGTTATAGAAAAAATATCAACAGTCAAGCAAAAAATCCATCTTATGTTGTCTACTTGTCACAGCAGTTCCTGGTAGATAAGGTAGGCTTGGACCAAGCTGCTGTCCATTACCTGGATTGTTCAAGATCTATGTGTAGTGCGAGCTATGTACCAATTGAAAAGAATGTGTAATGACATGGTCATCTATATCGTCGACATTTGCTTTTATACTACAATTTGCTGACCAACAAGTTATCATAGCAAATGATAAAAACGACTTACAATATACAGGGTGTAACATAAGTGATGACTTTAATTTTAAGGGGTGATTCCTTGTCATTTTTTAAGTAAAAAAGTTCATATAAACATATGTTCGGAAACGCTTCGTTTTCGAGATACAGGGTGTTAAACTTTTTTTTTTAAATCGACTTTTTATTAATATCTCATAAACG
This sequence comes from Anthonomus grandis grandis, assembly GCF_022605725.1. Taxonomy (NCBI): domain Eukaryota; kingdom Metazoa; phylum Arthropoda; class Insecta; order Coleoptera; family Curculionidae; genus Anthonomus; species Anthonomus grandis. The sequence goes on from NC_065547.1 coordinate 9,147,917, forward strand.
CGGGAATTTGTTGAAATCTTTACATTTTGTTCGTCATTCTATAAGGTACCTTTTGGAATTCTCACATCTGGCCTAGAAATTTCAGGGGCGTGCCCACGGGGTAAGTCGGATGATTTTTTTGTAAAAAAAATATCACCCGGTACATTTTTTGTAAGTATGATATTTTTTTTAAATAAAGCATCTAAAAATGAAACTTTTTTGTCTCTTAATTTTTTTTCGTATCGCTTCGTTTAGAAATAAATTTTAAAAACCATATTTTAGCACGTCTCGGGCCTCCATAAAAAAAAACCTAAAATGCTTCAAAATTGATTTTATTGGGAATACTACATATTTATGCAGGTATGTATAAAAATTTCTCTGATAAGAACATTCCTATGTCTTACATTAACATTTACCAGGTACTGGGTACTGTTAGTTGAATGTGTTTTAGTGTGCAGATAATTATGAGTAACGCCGAATTAGCTTTAATGCATTTCATTTATGGCCTTGCAGATGGAAATGGTGCAGAAGCCCGTCGAATTTATCATGAACGCTTTCCCGATAGACCAATTTTAGCAGAAATAACTTTCATAATATGCCCGTCTGTGTGAGACTGGATCTGTCAATGCTCATACTGAGCGCGTTGGTAGACCGAGGGTAATAATGACGCCACAACTAGAGGAAGCAATTCTGCAAGCAGTGGAAGACGATCCGTCAACTAGCACGCGAAGATTATCGTTACAGTTTAACATCAGCCACGAAAGTGTTTGGAGGGTTTTGCACACAAATTTACTTTATCCATTCCACATTCAGCTGGTGCAAGCACTGTTGCAAACAGATTTTCCTGCACGATTAAAGTTTTGCCAGTGGTTTCTTGAAAAAACTGCCCAGAATCCAAATTTTACGGCTAAAACTCTTTTCACAGATGAGGCCTGTTCTTCACATAAAGCCATCAGAAACTTCCACAATAACCATCTTTGGGACTTTGAAAATCCCCATGCATGCAGTTTTCCGTGAATGTTTGGGCCGGAATTATCGGTGATCATCTTATCGGACCGCACTTTCTCCCTCCTAGGCTGAATGGTAATACTTACAGACAATTTTTAGAAGAAATATTGCCAGATTTATTAGAAAACATACCACTAGCGACAAGAAATACCATGTGGTTTATGCACGACGGTGCCCCTGCTCATTTTAGTCTTGTCGCTCGAATCTATCTAAATGATACTTTTGCTCAGCAATGAATAGGTCGAAGGGGACCTCAGCTATGGCCAGCACGATCTCCAGACCTGAATCCTCTGGACTATTTCTTTTAGGGATATCTGAAATCGCTTGTTTATGCGACGCCAGTTGTGGATGAAAACGAGTTGAGAAACCGGATTGTAAACTCTTCTAATGTCATACGCAACACACCAGGAATTTTCGAACGTGTGCGCCAGTCGATGGGAAGAAGATTACGTGCTTGTATTGACAGTCGTGGTTCTCATTTAGAGCATTTGATTTAATAAAATTTTGATGATATTTAAAACTAAAGTAAGTTTTTATTATTTTTCACAAAAATTAGGCGATCGTATTTTTAATTGCTTAAATTTGTACAAATATCTCGCACAAAGAAAATGGTGGCGTACACAAACCACAAATAAATTTTAAATAGGTAACCGTTTGCGATGCCATTGCATTAAAATTTAAACATCAAAAATAGCATCTTATTAATTTTTGTTTTCGGTCAAATATGCGTTTTGCAAAAAAATTTATTTAAGGTTTTTTCTTAGTTTTCTTTATATATATATATACGTCTATACAACTCTATATATATATATATATATATATATATATATATATATTATGTTCAATAATCTGACACACTTTATGTATTTCTATTTTTTAGTAATAAATAACTTTAATTTGATTTGATTAATTGGATGCTAGACGGTTTTGCTCCTATGAAGAGATATCTCGTTTTCTGTGATTTCCAGTCTCCATTTATTATACTCTTCCTGCAATTTTTGCACTATATATTGTAAGTCCTTTTTATCATTTGCTATGATAACTTGCTGGTCAGCAAATTGTAGTATAAAAGCAAATGTTGACGATATTTTGTATATATTTTTCCCTCCATGTAATATACCTTGTGGCAAAAGGTATTATCTCGCGATTATAAACCGATTGCGTTGATGTAAACATCTACGTGGAATATCCCTAACAAAAACTAACTAGAACAAAAAACAACAATGATGGTAAGTCAACGGCAGAGAAAAAAACTGCGGAGGAGAAGACCGCAAAAGCAATACTATTAAATAATACACATTATCATTTACGCGTCAATTTATCAAGTCAGTATGAACACATTACAAATCAATTATAAACAATAAAAATTAGAGACGATGCTGTAATAAAAGGTCAAAAACTCAGTGTAATATAGGTTCTATAAACCCTGATTAGTTAAAAGATTATTTATATTAATAAATTAATTTAACTTTTAAAATTATGATAGCTTAATTTTTTTACAAAATTTGGTAAATTTTTTGTACACATTTGTATACTTAGTAATAAAAAAGATCGCTGCATGTAATTTAACCAAAAAGTTCATTTTAATAGTTCTCGTATTATGCTGGTGACTAGATCTAGAAAATAAAGCCCTTAGATTAGAGGTTGTCCTAGCTTAAGAATATTTTAAAATTAAAATTGTACATGTAATATTTTCTACAATTACTCATATTTATCATATGCTTTATTCTCAAAAAATTACAAAATTTTGTAGACAAAGCTAATAAAAAAAACATATAAAAACAAAACAAAACACACAAAATAAAAATAAAAATAAATATACAAACAAAATAAATACATGCAAAACTGTACAAAAACAATGTACCTGGTCAATATACATCATGATGTATAAAATGTCAATAAAAATGAACACAATAGGCAATAACAGTAAATTAATTACATATAAAATGAAAGTGCAATTTATTTACTAAAGAAAAAAAAACTAATATATTCCCTTTTTTAAGACATAAAAAGAGCCAGTGTGTGTGTGATACCCAAAAAGTTATCCTAGAAAAAAATCCTCCACTGCGTACAAGGATTTTTCCAGAAAGTATGCCTTCAAACCATTATGAAATCGAGGAAAAGAAGTAATTGATTTAATTTCCAAAGGCAAATGATTATGCATCTTTTTGGCTCTGTATAGAATAGAGCTTTTTACTAACTCGGACCGAGGGGTTTGCAGATAAAGATCATGCACTGCGTTGCGAAGTGAATAATTGTGAGACGGCCTACTTGGCATTTCTGACTTATGTTTGCGTATTAAGCAAATAGATTCCAATATGAATAAAGGGGGAAGAGTAAGTATCTTGTATTTTTTAAAGATTTCTTAACAGTGAGCTCTGCTATTAAGTCCAAGCAGATACCGAACTGCTCTCTTTTGGAGTTTAAAGATGCGCTCAAATTGAGTCACACCGCATGTGCCCCAGAATGGAAGGGCGTAACGTAGATGTGACTCAAAAAGGGCATAATAAACTGTTCTTGATGTTTGAAAACTTAATTCCCTGGAAACTGATCTTAAGGCAAAATTTGTCAATTAAATTGAAAGAACTCGTCCATTATCTCAAAGAGACTTACGTAACTAGAGAAAAAAATAAAAACTCCAAGTCTCAGTCTCTAAATGTCTTTTTAATTATTCAGGTAACATGTTTCGTGACATGATTTTTTTTTCTTTTGTCAATTAAGATGTTATGGTTTACACAATCAAAAGCCTTGGAGAAATCACAAAAAATTGTTGTTGTTGAATGATTATTATTTATACTGGTGTAAACACTATTAAAGAGAGAAAATATAGCATCATTTGTGCACTTGTTACTCAAGAATCCAAATTGGTGAGGAGTAAGAATTTTATATTTAAACAGAAACGATAAGAGCCTTTTTTTAACCAATCGTACAATGATCTTTGATAAAGTGGGCAGGAGTGCGATTGGGCGATAGTTTGAAGCTTGTTGTTTATCTCCTCCCTTATGCAAAGGAATAATTATTGCAGTCTTAAGGCAGGTAGGAAAGACTCCATTTTGGAATGACTTGTTAATTAAGTTTGTTAGATGGATTAAGGTGGAATTTGGCAGATTGGAAAACATTTTGAGAGTGAGCCCATCTGTACCAGATGATGATTTGTTTTTTATTTCAATAATTGTAGTTTGAAGCTCTGTTGATACAATGGGGGTAAAAAAGAAGCTGTGTAAATTTTCATTTGGGAGATATGAACGAAGATCGTGAGAAGGTGTTATGGTAGCCATTTGATTTTTAGCTACATTAACAAAGTAGTGATTAAGGTTCTCAGGTGAAGTAGGGATAGTGCTAGATGAAGAAGTCTTATTTCTTAATTAATTTACAATAAACCATGTTTCTTTGGCAACATTACTTGATTCGATCATCCTTTTATTATAATAGATATCTTTTGCAGCTTTTATAGTCTTATGGTACATTTTTCTATAAAGCTTGACATAGTTATGAAAAAATACGCTGTCTGTAAATTTTTTCAGGTGTGATAATGAGCGCATGTTTTTTGCAGAAACACGTAAGCCTTTAGTGGTCCATGGCCTTTGATGTTTAATTTTGATAGGTCTAAGAGGAAACGACTTATCTGCAATACTTGATAAAGACTTTATAAAACTAGAAAATTCACTATCTATATCGTCAGAAAGAAAATCCCAATCAGCCGTTTGGCATAAGTTCTTGAATTGTAAGAAATTATTTTTGCCAAAAACACGGCCTAATTTACGTAACGTGTTTTTGCCTTTAGAATTTATGGAAAATTTAGTTAGTGCAGCTTCATGATCAGAAAACCGGAATTAAAAACCGTACAATCTACGAGTTCAGGAGCAAAAGATGACACGACATGGTCGATGGTACTAGAACTATTTCTAGTTATTCTGGTGGGAAAGTTAATATGCATTACTATACCCATTGAGACGAAAATAGAGTAAAGAGATTCTTGAGCAGCACACACACTGGAAAAATCAATATTAAGGTCGCCACACAAAATTAATTTACCTTTAACAAAATTAATTCAACTGTTTTATAGTTTTTGATTTTTTTTAAGAAATATCAAAAGTAAAAAAACTATCAGAATAAACTGTATCGCCGTAATCAAGTAGAGCAAGGATAAGATGTTTACACAAATATTACTTAGTTCTATTAGGTAAAAAGTGTTAATTTGTATAAATTTTTTAGTCGCATGTACATACACTGTAAAAAATCTGAGTGAACACATCTAGGTCAGTGAGTTAATATTTTCAGTGAAATTATTGAGTACACTTTTCTCTAAAATCGAGTACTTTTATTATTTTACTCAAATCTGACACCTATTTAATCCCCATATCAGAGTTATATAATAAAAAAATGCTCAATTAAAATCTTATATGAGTAAAATGCAATAACATTGTTAGTAGAATTTTCCATTTTAGAGTATTGTCTTTGATACTAAACCTCAAATAGGCCCGCATTTCTTGTTCGTTGTTTTTTAATCCCACATAAACCATTCGTCAATCGCCATTCATCTTGCATAGAAGTCGACACTTTTTGTCTTGTGTGTCGTTAAATTTGTTTGTAAAAAGTGAAAGAAATTATTCAACTTAAATTTAAAGACTATGAAATTGTGCAAAGTAGCAAATTAGGAGGACTTTTTGAAAGCCATATTTATAATAGATTATTATATTTTGCATGTTTTTTTTTACTTCTGTGTTAGTCTTATATAAAAAGGCCCCATTAACGAAGAGTTTACGAATTAAGAATATTATGGCATATAATAGATGGTTGCCATTTATTTTTAGCATTACGTACTGCATGTTAATTAATATTTTACTGAAAATTAGCACATTTCACTCAGTATAGAGAACTTAAGGTAAAAATGAGTTAAATAATTTAAAATTGAGTTTTGGTTCACCTATTGAATGTGATTCACTCATTTCAGTTTTAAAAGACTCACTTTTAACTTATTTTTCAAATCAGTACGCAAGCCAATGACTTCTTTAAATAAGTATTTCAAGAAAAAAAATTAATTAATGAGCCTCCTTTTGAATATCCTCTTCAGACCTTCGGTACACATTTGTGTACAAAATATTTAACTCCATTTTTTGACTTTACCGTTTACGCAAATTAAATTCCAATCGATAAATCCCTATTAGTAACAGTCTGTTTACGCCCCCCAAGTGCCACTTGTTCTCTGGCAGGCAACCTGTGCGAAAGTGAAAGTGTCATGGTGTCTACCAGCACAGCTGATTCTGAAAAGGCCAAACCGGTTCGGCGTAAATACCAAATTTTGCTTAAAAACAAATTATGTAGGGTGGAAATCCAGTAAATTAGTATCTAGGAAGACTAAAATATAGGACAAATTCCTTAAAAATTAAAAATTAATTTTTGTTTGTAAATCACGCCACGACAAATTTGTTTGTACACATTTGTGTACGTTGGGTCTTATTGATCAAAAGTCCCTATCACAAATGTGGCCATTGGGTCTAAAAGAAGTTTTTTTTTAGGTCGGAACGTTTACTATAGCGACGAACAATTAGCGGAGATTTTGGATCACAGCGATTTTTTTGCCACTGACGAAGAAAGCGACTTTGAAGCTACTTATGCCCATTACGATAGTGACTCCAGCAGTGACTTTTGAAGAAATAGGGAATCATCTATCAGGGAATCACCAGTGATCCCAACAATTAATTTGGATGCCCATAATAATGCAACAAGTTCAGAAGAAGAATTCCCAATTCAATTCCCCTTAGCAGAGTTTTTCCAAACCTAATTTGTTCTGTTCAGGAAGACAATGAAAGTGATGTCAGCAGCTCCTTCGGTAATAACTCAATACTAGCCACTAAAAAAAACCATCCCCAAAAAAGAAATCTGTTGGTAACTTAAATCAATCGCGTAAGAGGCAAAAAACTCAAAAAGTACCGGCCCAAAAATGGCATGACGCAGAAGAGGGCTGCGATTTAGAGACTGATTTTGCGCAATTCATTCCTCCTTTACCTGATGTTCAGGAAAGGAAAAACTATTATCCAATTGATTATTTCCATCAGTACTTCGATGAAGCTTTTTTTAAAAATCTAATGGAAAATACAAATATTCATTTTCAACAAACTTGTAATACTTTGCTTAACGCAAGCGAAACCGAAATACGTGCCTACATCGGAATTACATTATTAATGGGAGTTTTGGGTTACCCTCGAATACGCATGTACTGGTCAAAATCATTTAAAATTCCACTGATCGCTGATACAATGGGTAGGAATAGATTTTTTAAAATAAGAAATTATCTTCATGCTGTTAATAACTTGGAAGTTTCAGATGAAGAACAAAAACGTAATAAACTATGGAAAGTGCGTCCAATAATAACTTCTTTTCATAATGCGGTTTTGCGGCTACCGAGAGAGGAGAATGTGAGCATTGATGAACAAATGATACCATTTTCGGGTAAAGTAGCTATTCGACAGTACGTTCCTCGAAAACCCAACCCCACTGGTCTAAAACCTATGTTTTAGCTTCAAAAAACCGAACTATTTTAGAGTTTGAAATTTCCCACGAAATTTCCCAAAACAACTAATTTTCCAGAAGACGTCGAGAAGGAAAATTTAGGTGCAGGGGGTAGAGCCGTATTGCGTTTAAGTGAAACTTATTCACCTGGAACAAACATTTATTTCGACCGCTATTTTACAAGCGTTCCTTTATTAGATAAACTAAGGGAAAAGGGAATTTCTGGTACAGGAACTACAATGTCCAACAGATTTCCAAAAGTTGGTTTTTCCACTGACTATGAACTAAAAAAGTTAGGCAGAGGGACCATAAAATCAAAAGGATGATAAAAAGGTAGCTCTAGTTAGGTGGATGGACAATAAGGCAATAACAATGGCCTCTTCAGCACACAGCATTAATCCAATACATCAATGTCGAAGATATTCGAGGCCTGATCAACAGTATTTAAATGTTTCCCAACCAGATGTAGTAAGGCGCTACAATGAATTTATGGGAGGTGTTGATTTACTGAATCGACTAATTGCAGCTTATAGATGTTATCATAAAACTAAAAAATGGCCAATAAGAGTGTTTGAACACTTCATGGATTGTGCAGTAGTCAACTCATGGAATCAGTATAGGAGTGACTGTGAAATATTAAAAGTCAAAAAGACTGACATTCTAGATTTAATCGGATTTAAAATGCGCATAGCAGAAGCACCAATTAAAGGAATATCAACTGCCGAATCTGAATCTGATGATGAGTCTTTTAAACCTATATCGCGAAAAAAATTACCGGGTGGGCCTGGAAGGGTGCCTCTACCTCCTCCTGAAGTAGCAAAATCAAAAGCCCGGCATCTACCAGAAGCCATGGATATTAAAGAGACTCAGAGGTGCAGAAATCCCCACTGTACGAGACGTACGCGAGTTAAGTGCATTTCGTGTACTTAATATTTTTTTATGCGTTGTTAAAGACCGTGATTGTTTTATTGAGTTTCATAATTAAAACAAGATTCCTCTTTTATGTTCTTTAGCGATATATGTTATGTTTTTTTAACATATTAAATAAATGCACTTTTAAAATTAAAAAATGTTTTTTTTTATTTTTTATTTTAACTTTAGTTAGATACTAAATTTTAACTAGCTACTGTTGAAAAATATTTTGTGCACAAATGTGTACAGTGGTATTCGCGAGTTTAAAGGATATATGGACCGAAGATACACATTTGTGTACAAATTATTTTAGCGCCCCCTTTGGCGGGGCAAGTACGATTGGGATAATTATTAGCTTAAAATGGTGCCCTAGTTAACTCCAAGTGAACCAAATAAAAATTGCACACACTATTGGCGCCTGGGTCTGAAGAGGATATATAATTTATATGAAACTTTAATTATTACTATTACTACAAGTATTAACATTTGTGGATAACGATAGTATTGAGGTTAACGAAAACTTTTTATTTGAGTACTTGCTTTTTTTAAATGAGCAACTAATTAAACTCATACTAACAGAAAAGGAATTCAATACTATAGGTGGGTACATTTCATTAATTTGGCTTTAAATAACTTCGTTTAATTTTAATAGTTTTTTTTTCTCTAAATATTAAGAGTTTCCTAAATTATTTACGAAAAAATACAGAATACTCCTATGTGCCTTACGCTGTACTTAAAAAAATAAATGAAAATTATTAATTTAGGCTTACTTACAGCATTTGTTTTTGTATAGCCTTTAGAAATAGTGTTCAAAATTAAAATAAAAATTTGTAAAAATTTCTAAAACATAAATTTATTTATATTCGGTTAGTCAGAGCCAAAATAAATTTTATCTGCATAAGGCTTGAATCAAGAGTTATATGTTCAATATTATAATATATTATATATATATATATATATATATAAAATAGCAACAAAAATAGCATTATATATATATATATATATATAATGCTATTTTTGAGGAAAGACAAAAAGTTCTATATTTAGTTACTTATATTCTTTATTAGGTATAATATATATATATATATATATATATATATATATATATACAGTGTGTCCCACTTAAGGGTTAGCCACCCCTCTAAAATTTTTGTTTCTTGACCAATTTTCAAAAACTTTTTTTTGTTGGATAGATGATCAAAAATGGCACTTATGAGCCAAGTTCGACATTTAGAGAAAGCAGGTCATGCCCTACTGTATTCAAGTTTGAAGTGCGAAGAATCGAGAAGTAGTATTAGCGATATTTATTTTTGAAAAATGGTACTGGATTATTGCTCAGGACCACTTAAAACATAAGTGTACCAAATTTGGTTATGATAGTATACAGGGTGTTGAAATAAATTGGAGTCAAATTTTTAAAAGGCGCAATAACATTATTAATCAAATACGAATATTTTTTAAATGTTTGGCTAATTGGCATGCGTCTTGAGAACACAAAGGTTGGAAATATCCTTCAATAAATAACAATCGATCATATTATCATACTATTTTGGGCTTCACAATAATACAACTTTATTTATACATTTGTTAGTTTTGTTTCATTGTTAGGTTATACTTCACTAGTTACTTAATAATGTAATGTAGGCTAAGCAGCAAAAACTGAAAATAATTACCTTAAGGAATTACCTAACACCAAAGATAATAATACTACTAGTATTTTATCTTTGCTAACACTTAAATTTAAAAATTAATGCCACAAAACTAAATATTAGTTCCTTCAATATGTCCTTTATTAATTCTTATACATTTTTCTATGCGTCTTCTGTTGTTTACTACCACGTTTCTTAACTGTACTCTGCTTATTTCATTACACTCTTATCTAATGCGCTCACAAAGATCATGTAGAGTTTGCGGTCTTGATTTGTACACTTTGTTTTTAAGGGTTCCCCAAAGAAAAAAATCTAAGGGAGAAAGGTCGGGGGAACGTGCTCGCCATAGAACTAATGGACTGTTTCGTCCTATCCATCGATTCGGATAATTCGGATTTAGCCAATTCCGCACTACCACTGCATTGTGGATAGGCGCACCGTCAAATTGTATGTGTAAGTTTCTTGTTTCGGCTAACGGCAAATCATCGATTACGTCACTAAAATCACCTTCCAGGAATCGAAGAAAATTAAGTCCATTTAGATTTTCATTGAATAAAAACGGTCCGATTATACGTTCGTTCAAGATACCGCACCATACGTTAATTTTCTGCGAATACTACCTTTTACATTGTATCACTCAATGGGGATTTACGTTACTCCACATTCTAATATTTTGAGATGACATAATGCCGTTTGTAGTAAATGTTGCTTCATCGGTGGATAAAATATTTTTCAAAAATATAGGGTTAGCCAAATACTCGCCTTGTAACCACAAATAATATTCCATCCTGCGTTCTCCATCTCCGTGTTTCAAAGTGTGAAGGAATATAGGCTTGAAAGGCTTCTTGTTATTTTTATTTAAACACCTCCATATGCAATTTTTGGAAATAACATTTTCATAGCATACTTGGGTAAAATTCCCACAAAATAACATATAACTCATAAAAAAAAACAAAGAAATTGAGCCCAAAATAGTATGATAATATGATCGATTGTTGTTTATTGAAGGATATTTCCAAGCTTTGTGTTCTCAAGACGCATGCCATGTAGCCAAAAATTTAAAAAATATTCGTATTTGATTAAGAATGTTATTGCGCCTTTTAAAAATTTGACTCAAATTTATTTCAATACCCTGTATACTAGCATAACCAAATTTGGTACACTTATGTTTTAAGTGATTCTGAACAATAATCCAGTACCATTTTTCAAAAATAAATATTGCTAATACTACTTCTTGATTTTTCGCACTAAACTTGTATATATATATATATATATATACAATCATACATTCCTCAAAAATAGCATCAAAAGCATTTTGGACAGATGAATCGACCTGTTCAACCCTAATGGAAATATCTATAAATCCAGGAGCAAGCGATAACTCAAGTATTTTGTTATAATTCCCAAGCACAGTTTGAGTTCCTTTCATAGAGTTTTAGGTTTATTCAACTAGAGATTTTCGTTTTCTCTATTCTGTAAATAAATGTTTTTTGAAGTTTTTTTAATTCTTTTATTCTAGTTATTATTTTTTATCTCTTACTACCAAATATTTAATTTGTTGAGTTAAAATCAGTGGACCATAGGATTTTACATGGTAAAACTTTAACACTATGTAATGTGCCTACACGGGGCTAAAATTTTGTACATTTAAAAAGTTACAGGCTGCGATAAAAAAATATCGCATACTATCCGTTCAGTCAGTTTTTTTAAACCTATATTTTACTGTTCAGTGTGTGTGTATAATTGACCCAGTCGGTCGTGTTTTTAACCTTAAGGTATACTTTTTCGTTTTACTTTAAGGTCTTTTTGTTATTTTATTTGGTTTTGTTTTCATTTTTCTTTTTTAGGTCTGATGATGCTCTTAGAAGCGAAACACGTGTCACCACTTTAACCAATAAAAGAATTTTTTGAAACCGAGACTTTGTGTTGTTCTCTTTTGATTTATTTATATCAAGCTCTCTTTGAGAATATGAACGACTTCTTTCAATTCCAAATTTGAGTTGAAAGTTACCCAATTTTAAGTCAAATTAGTCCAATACGAATAAGAAATTATCGCAGTTTAATAAAAATGATAACTCAAAGCTGAGTAAGATTACTCATTATGAAGTAAATACTACTCAGTATTTTACTCAAAGCATACTACAATACGTAAAACAAGAGTGATAAGCACTCTTTGAACTTGTCTTTATACTGTTATAATTGATGATTCACTCATCATTATAGAGTGAAAGTTTTACTCAATCGTGTATGGACAGAAACTGAGAAATTAATGAGTGAAAGTTCATTAATTTTTTTTTGTTTATTACATTATTTTCAAATGAAACTTGAGAATTAAATATTGTACCTGAAATTTTAGTTTCACTGACAGAATGAATTATGTTGTTTTATGGCGGGTTGATCAAAGAGTGGACTTTTAGTTTTTTTTTTAAATCACTGACATCGTAAGTACGTACAAAAGAAAATAAAAATGTTTCATTTTAATGACATAATGTGTATCAATATGTATCAAAATTAGAACTTGAGTAAGGATGATTGAATATAATTTAACAGATTTGAGATAATTACTCTTGAATCGAAAAATATCAAACCTCCATTAAAACGTATGTCTATGGGTATCGCATTTCTAACACTGGGCAAATATGCACCTTATAGCCATACAGCCTCTTAATAAATATGAAAGAGATCACTAAATATACAACCAAAATCTTGGCTTGTATCCGACTTAAGTGGGACACCCTGTATATATATACATATATATATATATATATATATATACATATATATATATATACATATATATATATATATATATATATATATAAACTAGCACTCCACTGGACACGATCACGACCTGTTAGTAACAAATTATCATAGGCGTGCGAAGAACAACCAAAACCTTATATTGTTTTAAATTATTTATTAAAAAAAATTCCATGCCTCTGAATTTTTTGGTAGTGGGAGAGTTCAACCATAGGCGTACCAAAAAAAAAACCTCGTTTACAATAACAATAAAAATAAATAAATAATTAGACAGCACATGTTTTCGTCGTTTTTTGTGACGACTGTCTGCGGCTTATCCCGAAGTCGTTCGGGTACTGTTTCAGTAGCGGTAGCCCCTTGTTGTGGGGCGCCTGCCCTTGGAATCCTGATCCAGAACTATCGGCTGCCCACTAGAAAAAAAAAACAAAAAACTTCATTAATAGACGATGTTTTCTTCCAGAATTATTTCGTTCTCGCAGTTAAATTTAAAACGTCCAGAACAGCTTCTGGATAATAATAAAGTATGAAAAGGGGGATATTTAGAGGCGCATTTGACTCATTATAAAACCATTTATATTTATCTTAAATGACATTTTGTACAAGCCAGGGACATCTTTTAATATCGCGCTGTTTATATAAAAGGATAAACACTGAGACTTCGATTTTCTCTTTTTAGAATAAGAGCTTGGAGGTCTATTAATAAGTTCTATATAGGTCAAATATACAGGGAGAAAAATTAATTTTTTCCAATAAAGTGAGTTGTTAGTTTTTTAAATATGGGCGTGGTTTATTCATAGATAACTTTTAAAAGCTCTTTTGAAAATTGATACTACCATTTTTATATCGTTGATAATGGAAAGAAAGTGTTGCAGGTTTAGGAGTTCTAATAAAACTGATTTTATTTCCAAAGAATTGGTATAACAAACCGACTGCTTCCGGGAGGATGATAAACTATCTTTATAAACTATATTCTCAGGACACAGTCCACAAGTCTGCAATAGTCAAGGGTTTACTTTACAGATCATGTCATATTAATAGTCCGGAATTTCACGAAGACGATATAATAATAATTGAGAATTTATTGAAGCAAAACAATTATCCTACTTCCTTTCTAAATAGAATTGTTACCAATTTTAATCAGATACCCATTTCCACAGAACGTGAACCCGTAAAATATTTTAAGCTTCCGTACATCAAACGATTTTCTAAACGGACTTTCTACTTGTAAGGAATACCATGATGAAAAAAAGGACCGAATATTAAACTTGCATTTCACAATACAAAATTATTAGGCTCTATTTTCACTAAATTAAAAGACCCTAATCCTAAAGAACCATCTTCTAATTTAATTTATAAGGTTCACTGTTGTAACTGTGATGAAAGTTGCATAAACTAGACGCATACGGCTTTGGCAAGACATCATTTTTCATTCGGATATAATTTCGATTTTTCGAAAGTTAAAATCTTGGATAGGAAAATACATTTTTTGAAATATTATTTATTTATATTAACAATATGGTAAATTTTACCTCAAAATAATCAGTTACAGTATATAAACATGACATTAAACTACCAATATAGGGACATAATTCTTAAGGTGGATTCATAATCAATCCGCGAGTCAAGTTGGACGTCAAGTGTAAATTCGGCATACTAACAGCCGTTCACAATAGATTTATAAATTTATGGTCTGAACATATAGCACATGCGCTATTGTTATTTTTTCGATGCTTCACCGATTTTAATTTTTATTATTATTTTGTTAATATATTTGTCGGGTTGCGTGTGCTTGTATTTTTATTCTATTTCCACATAATAAAAAAATTTGATTACGTAATCAGCAGGTAGAATTTAATGTTGAGTTGTTGCTCCAATGCGTTTTAAATTATAGGAGTCATTATGATAAAGCAGATATAGGATATATACAGGTCCCTTATACCAAAAGAAAACTGTGGGGCTTCTGTTGCAGGGTCTTTGCATATTACAAGTGAATTTGTACTTAAAACTTAATAATCTTTTCATAATTTAGATGATGCATTGGAATATGTACCAGGTCTAAGGACAGATACTCAGATCGTCAATCCTCATCAAGAAAGTAATATACAGGGTGTTTCAGAACTATGGGATTAAACTTCTGGGGGTTGTTCAGTGCAACAGAAGAATCCATTTGAGTATAGGAACCCATGTCCGGAAATGCGTCACTACGCCACTACGGCCCTAAGATGCGTTAAAATTTATAAAAAACATTAATTACCTGAATAGGATCTGCTGCATTTATTTTTACCTTTTGTACATGATACCATAACAACAATTGTTTAAAATCAACACGTATCAATGTCAATTCTCAATGTCATGTTTTAAAATTTTATAGCTTACAATTTTTAAACATTTATTGCTAATGGAAAACTTTACCAGTCCAGAATTGGCGGATATGCATTTGGCATATGGAGCAATAAACTGCAATGCACGAGCAGCATCGCGGTTGTATCATGAACGTTACCCCGAACGGCAGCATCCTGGATACAAAAAGTTTATTGCGGTTCTGAGACAGGCATGTTTAAGACCAAGACGCATGATACTGGTGTTGCTCGAACCGTAAGAACGGTCGAATTTGAAGAAGAGGTGCTTCAGCGAGTTGCCGATGAACCATCAAATAGCACACGTGACGTCGCTAAGAATATGAATACGAGTAACTGTCTGTCTGGCGGGTACTACACGAGCAACAACT
This sequence comes from Anthonomus grandis grandis, assembly GCF_022605725.1. Taxonomy (NCBI): domain Eukaryota; kingdom Metazoa; phylum Arthropoda; class Insecta; order Coleoptera; family Curculionidae; genus Anthonomus; species Anthonomus grandis. The sequence continues at coordinate 9,163,466 of NC_065547.1, forward strand.
CCATCCTTACAACTTCAAAAAAGTTCAAGGAATGACTGCAGCCGATTATCATCCTAGAGTTCAATTTTGTCGGTGGCTTCTGGATCACATCATTGCACAACCAAATTTTTTACGATATGTTTTGTGGACCGATGAAGCCTCTTTCACAAGAGATGGTATTTTTAATAGTAGGAATAGCCATGTTTGGGACGAAGAAAATCCTTATGCAATTTTTCCAAGAAAACATCAGAATCGTTGGTCTGTCAACGTATGGGCAGGCATTATTGATGATTATTTAATTGGGCCATACCTTCTACCGGAATGGTTAACAGGCCCTATTTATCTGCGTTTCTTGGAGGAAGTTCTCCCAGAACTCCTTGAAAATGTTCCACTAAACGTTAGACAGCAAATGTGGTTTCAGCATGATGGAGCGCCGGCTCACTTTGCTGTACAAGTACGCGAGTATTTGGCTCAGCGGTTTGGGCACCATTGGATGGCCAGAGGTGGAGCAGTTTCTTGGCCTCCTAGGTCACCCGATTTAACGTCGCTCTTAACGTAATTCGCTCTTATCGATTTAACGTAACTTTTTCTTGTGGGGACATGTAAAGTCTTTAGTCTACGAAACTCCAGTAGAATCAGAGCTAGACTTAATTGGATGAATAATAGCAGCATTTAAAATCATTCAAAACGAGGATCAAATTTTTAGTGTAGTCCGCCGAAATCATGTGCGGCATTTAAATCGGTGTACTGAGGTTGGAGGAAGACATTTTGAACAATTGTTGTGGTGGTATCATATACAAAAGGTAAAAATAAATGCATCAGATCCTATTTAGGTAATTCATATTTTTTCTAAATTTAAACGCGTCTTAGGGCCATAGTGGCGTAGTGACACATTTCCGGACATGGGTTCCTATACTCAAATGTATTCTACTGTTGCAGTGAACAATCCCTAGAAGTTTGATCCCATAGTTCTAAAACACCCAGTAGAGAGAAGCGAGAAACCAAAATTAACTACCAGACAAAAAGCAAAAACTGGAAATTTCTTCAAAAGAGTCAATTGAGCAGATTGATAATGTCCTGCTAGATGTTTCAATTGATATAAGGAATATTAGAGCAAACACACATATCCACTATGATAAGTTTTGAATCAAATACTGGTGTCTTAATGGAGGAACTATAAATAAATGTTTTAAATTTAAAAGATTTCTTCTCAGGAAAATGGACTTTATTATGTTTTTAATTTTTTTTTGCCTAGAAAACTTAATATAATCATGTACCTATATTTATAAATAAGACTGATCAGGGTATTAGGTGGCTTTGGCACTTTCACTGCATCCATGAACATTAATTCTTCTTAGAACAGCAAAAGTGCCAAGGTAATATGCAGCAAATATAATTCATTTAATCCTTTTTTTTGTTTTGTTAGCGTCAAACTTAGTTCACTATTCACGAAACAAAATAACAGGATAATCAAAATTAAATCAAAACAAACATAAAATAATAAGCAGATAATAATTACGCATATCATAACTTAACACGACATAAAAAGCTTGCAAACATTGCCCACTTCAGCAACATGCTAAAGTTGAATTTTATTGTGAATGGTCCTATTATAACCTACTTAGCATGCGTGTCCAAGTGCCACTCCACCCACGAATTAATTGTGAATGCACCTTTATTTGTTACCATTCCCTAGTTGTACACCAGAAGACGCGACATCTAAGTACGGGTTTACACGATCCGGTTTTAACGGATGCGTTTCTACCGCATGAAAAATACGCGATACACGCTGCGTTGAAAACGGATATGCACTAACAAAAATTCAAAAATTTAATTGCTTCGAGACTTTCATAGAGAGATTACGTCTTCATTCTTCTAAGAATTATTTGTGGTATAGAAGCAGAAGATCTTTTGCGAGAGCCAATATAACGTAAACATTGCAGGCATTCATATTTTGAAAGTGGCGTAGAAAAAAAATCGACAAATTTTATACAAATATTCGGCAGTATAATGATAAGTTTTTCAATTATTACAGAATGTCTAAAAAATTATTTGGCGAATTGTTAACTGTGTTAAAACAAGATATTTAATGTAATATTTTAAGTGATATCATTAAGGGTAAAGGGCAATAAAATCACTAGGAAAAAAAATAGACATAGGCATGTTTTATGACCATGAAGAAGAGTGTATGGTCTCATATTGAAAATGGGACCAGGGTAGTCGAATTCAGACAGTGTTATCATTTTATCAGGCTCGGTTTATTATTTTGGCTACACTTGCTATCCGTATGCTAAATAAATATATTCTCTTATCAAACGATTATTCATTTATTTCGCGAAGTTTACAGTTCAGGTGCAGGGTTGAACTTCGGTGTGAACCATTAATTTGTATATATAGTTTGTTACGTTTATTACTAGAAACTTTTAACTTTTGATTTATTTCGTGTTACGTTACGTATATATATTGATTTTGTTTGGACTTGTTAGGTTCGGATTGTATTAGTATTAGGTGTATGTTGACAAGTTTTTATTGAATAATTCTTTTTTAACGATGGGCAGTAATAAAAAATTCCCCACGTGATACTTCTACTTCAAGTAAATCCAGTGAGTCAGATTCTTGGAGATACAAACTAAATTCAAGCCGAAAGAGCTCCTCTAAGCTCTTATACGGAGGTAAGTAAAAAAGATATAATACAAGCCCAGAAAAAAAAGAAAACCAGGCATCGGTTTCTCAAACTAATGAATGTGCCATCGCTGACCGTTGTACCACTCCTCCTTCGCCGATTCAAACAATTGAACTAATACAACGGGATAATAGGGCAAGTACTTCTGTACGATCTGAGCTGTTTGTTACGCAGGGCCTAAAAACGGAAGTAAGGCGTTTAGCCATTAGAACTAACTGCATCCCTGAGATTGATCCGGAAAACCAGCCACTGTTTGGTTAAAGACAATTGATCAGATAAAAAAGATCAGTCATTGGGAGGATGTTTATCAAGTACAATCTCGGTTAAGCGGAATGGCACGAAACTGGTACAGTGGATTACAGCATTACCCTAGTTCCTGGAATAAGTGAAAGTTATTAATTTCCAGAAGATGCTGGATCATGTGGATTATGCCAGGGTTTTAAGAAAAATGATGGTACGCACTAAAGAGGAGAAACCGCAGCTTACGAAATTATTACTTTAATAACACGGAACTATCAAGCTTATGTAAAATAACTAGCAGAAATGCAGTTTCCTGCATTATTGGTGGTATTGCTGGCGTTGGAACCCAAAATGGTGCCAGAGCGGGCCGTTACGTAACGCAGAAGCTCTATACTAAGAGTATTTATCGACGTTACGTAATGATAAATACTATATAGTAAAAAATATTAAGAAAATTTCAAATACCAAAAACGAACATCACCGTCCTCGTATTAATGTAAAAAAGAGCCTTTTAGGAGAGCCGTGGTTAAAAATGTGCAATGTTGCAAATTAAGGAGATACCACCAATCTGATTGTCCGAAACAAAGAGTGGTGTGCAAAAAATGTAATCTACTCTTCGGGTCACGAAGCCTTTAGTTGCAGAGTGCAAGTAAAAGCAAAGAGTCGACCAGAACCGGGTAAGTCTATGAATATTATTCAAATACCTGAAATTACAAATTTGAAACGTCCAAACATATATTATTTCTTTAATTGCATTATTAATGGCTACTTAATTAGAAGTTATGTCGATTGTGGCTGCGGAGCTATAACAATTAAACAATCCGACGTAGATAGAATAGGATTACCTCGCCAACCAACTGCAGCCGGGTTACTTGGTTTTGGTGATAGTACAATGTACGTAAACCAAAAAGTAGTTGCACAGCTACCAGTGGATTTAGCTTCTGTTAGGGTAGAAGCTTTGGTAGTGATCGAAAATGTACAAAACGTATCTGTAGGACAACCATTTATTAATAATAAAGACGTTACAGTAGTTATTCGCGATAGTCAACTTAGGTTATTTAATAATAAGAAGGATAGAACTGAGTAACCAAATGTAGATCTATTGCCGCCACAAAAAGTAACTCTTTATGCTGCGGATACAACGGTCATTCCATCGTATCATATAGGTCGTATTCTTGTTGTTAAGGATAAAAGTAATGGTGAGATTGTCATTAATTTACAATATAGATATGTACCTAATAAGCAACATATATACCTATACGACTCTGGATTTGGCCTCTATATGTCATCAAATCCCATTAAGTGAGTCCATCCCTAAGACTGCTTCAGTCAATAATGACGCTCAGATCTAATAAATTGCGATTTTTTCAAGAAAATATTGAATACCTTGGTCATATAGTGTCGGAAGTCGGTATGCCTCCTGCTGTGGACAAGATTAACGCATTAGTTGATATTAGAAGATTAAGAAATCTTCTAATTTCTTCTAAGCATTATAAATTTATTTTAGAAACTATTTTAAAGGATTCGCTTCTATTGCCAGACCAATATCAGCTCTTACCAAGAAAAATGCAGTATGCGCTTGTGATGCCGAACAACAATCTGCTTTTGAAGTTAAATCTTTTGAAAATTTCCTAGTCTCCGTTTTTTTGGATGCTCTTGACGATTTCCGTTCCAAGAAACGAGTAAACACAATTTTAGGGAACCAATTATTGCTTACACATGGTGGACCAAGATGGGTAGTACCAAAAACATCTAGACGTATTATTGTTAAGACATATAATGATGGAACTGGTCATTTTACTCTCGACAAAAGATTGGGAGCCATAAGTACCAGATACTGGTTTCCAGAAATAAAAAACTATGTAAAAAAGTATATAAGATCTTATTTAGACTGGCTGTCTCTATAATAAAATGCCATCTGGAAAACGACACGGAAGTCTAAGTCCAATAGAGAGCCTTACTGTCCCAATAGATGCACTACACATCGACCATCTTGGACTCTTTGTTACGAGTGTTAGGAAACATGCCTATTTAATAGTTGTAGTGAATGCATTTACAAAATTTATTTTTATAAAGGCAGTAACAAATACGAAAACTCTACACAGTGATACGTTTCTTGAAATCTATAATTGAAATGTTTGCTGTATCAAGAAGAATAATTTGTGATCGAGGCACAGCGTTTACAAGCAAAGTCTTACGAGCTTTTACTAGACGTTAGGTATTAAACATGTTTTATGAGTAATAGCGACACCTAAAGAGGAAGTGGTGAAGATGAATCGCTCAATCCTGTCGGCCCTTACAGCTTCCATCGAAGATCAATCCCGTTGGGATGATTCAGTGAGTAAAGTGAGGTATAAGGAATTAATTCAACGGTAAATTCCACAACCGAAAAAATACCTTATGAGGTTTTCTTTGGTTACTGCTCACGAAACATAAACGACTATTTTCTGGCTTCAGAAGTCACATGCGAACAACAGCAAGACTTGGAAGTTCCACGTAAATAGATAGAAGACTACTCAAAAACGACAACAAATGCAAAAAAGAGTATTACGATAAACGGCATGCCCCTGTTACGAAATACGTAGTTGGCCAACAAGTGTTGGTTCAAGCCAGTCTCCAATGACGGAAGGAGTAGAAAGCTTAAACCCCGATATAAAGGTCCTTTTGTTGTACCAAAAGTACTAGATAACGATAGATATGTAGTTGACGAAATACAAGGTTCTTAACGTTATAGGTCATACTGTGATACATCGTGGTAGGCCAACTGTAACCATTTCCCAGCTGTACACGATAATATGCAGAATGTATTTAATAGGGTAAAGGGCAATAAAACCACTACCACTAGGAAAAGACCATTGATGCATAGGCACGTTTTATGACCATGAAGAAGGGTATATGGTCTCGTATTGAAAAGGCGACTAGGGTAGTCGAATTCCGACAGTGTTATCATTTTACCATCGGTCGGTTTATCATTTTTGCTGCACTTTGGTATCCGTGTGCTAAATAGATATACTCTCTTATTAAACGATTTATTCATTAATGTCCCGAAGCTTTCATATTACACAACAAAACAAAAACTACTATCCTAAAGAACCTCGCTAGTAACATTCTGGCAGCTATTGGTACCGCTGGTGCACAGCTTGATGGATTTCAACAGCAGTCGCCAATGAGTGTATTTATGATTTGTCCCTTTTTTTGTTTTGTGGTGTTTTTAAAAAAGAAGCAGGTACTCTAACATTTTCTTAGTTCATCACTGGACATGGCCTGATTTTTTAAACAGAACTAGGTATGCATGTACGTCTTAACATTATCTTTACTGTATGTACAGGGTGTCCCAAATTTGAGGGTGACCATTGGGATCTCGGAAACCGTAAGAGTTACGAGGTCGGTTAAATGGAGGCAAAGTTGCGCAATTTGGAGCTTAATAAAATGACGTTTGCTACGGGCTTGGGCGGCTGTCGAATAATGACACGAGTCCATGGTAGCGAGGAAGAAGAAGAAGAAAAAAATTACGTTTAAAATTTTTTTGAAATTCCGGATACTTCCAAAAAAACCGGAGATATCCAAAAAAAAAACACGAAATTTGTCAAAATCGTTTTTACCTTCTACCGACTTTATTTAAAGAGATATCGGAAAACTAAAAACAGTTTTCCATTGCCACTTTTTATGCTCTATAATATGACGCAAAAAAAATCCGACGTTTCGGTTTTTTTCGATAATCATCAACTTTATTTTTTCTTACAGGCACCATATTGGATTTTCTCATTTTTAAAAAGTATTTTTAATTGCCTTTAAATGAGGTATCGCACTTGCATGTCCGATTACTTCTTTTAGTACTTCCCATAAGAACTCAATGGGATTATATGAATGTGATTGTTAACAAGTTTATCTAGGAAATTTTCATCAACTCTTTTTTATATATGAACCAAAGTTATGAAATACACTGTATTCAATTGATTTTATAGCTTCAGTTTATATAAAATCAATTTATTTGGAAACACCATTGATATATCTTTCTTTCTTGCACTCATGGAGTTCTTATGGGAAGTACTAGAAGGAATAATCGGACATGTAAGTGCGATACCTCATTTTAAAGGTAAAGTCCAGTTCAGAGATCTATTAGAATCTTTGATATGCCGCGAATAGTCCGTGTGCCGGTGTTGCTTGTATTGTCCCATGGCATGTATGTTTAAATCCCAAAATTTTATGTGAAAAGAGTCATACAGTAATATTCTAAGCGATATTTAATCGTTCCATCAAATAAATAAATATTTTAAACATTTTTTTTAAATTTATACATTTGATTCGTAAGATTTGACTATTGATACCAACGTACTATTTCGTTAGACGTCTGACCTCGCAGTCACTGAAGTCGCAGTCACTGAAGCGTGAAAAGTTGCACAGGTCCGGCCTTAAAATTTATTTGTATTTAAAATTTTATTATTCGGGATTATTGGGTTTGGTTTTATAAAGTTAGAAATTCAGGATAGTTACTAGATAATATTTAATTAAAAGATAAGATTTGAGTAAATAAAATCATTTTAACCAAAAATGTTCATTTAATAAGTTTAGTATTTACCGCTATCAGTGGGGTGTTTAACTGTTTATAATAAGTGATGCGAGAATAGGTGGTACAAAGTACTTAGGCCTATTTATTCTCTGGATTAAGGCATTAAACATTTACTTTTTGACACAAAAGGGTAAAATGTTTTGGTTTGTCTTCAAATTATATAAATTTCCTTTTGTTGGGTATTGAGATTTATTTATTTTCCCAGGGTCGAAACATTTTAAGGTCTTTAGGTATAATACCAAAACAAATCCAGGGTAAGAATTGATAATTAAATTATGTTCTTTTGAGTATTGACTTATTAAGTGTAGTTATGGTTATAGCTTAGGTGTCATCAGCATATTCAGAATTCCTCACATTTGGTAAATCAACAGTGTACCTATATTAGGAGAAGTAAAGGATCTAGGATTGACTTTTGTGGCACATGCGAATCAATACGTTTAGCGTCAGAGAAAATATTATTAAATGACAAACACAACATTATTAAAAACATTGTACTAATTTTACAATGAACAATCGATACCATCAAGTTCTTTTGAATAATCGAAATTAATATGATTAATATTTTATTTATCAATTGTTGGCAGGTTAAATGATTTCCTTACTTTTTGATTTTACTGTTACATTTTGTTAAATATCAGGCAGTAGGGTGAAACCACAAATAAAATAGAAAATGTACGTTTTTATGTTATAATTGGTATTTGTTAGTCTAATTTTAATAACACAGCTTTAATAACTAAGACTTTTTGATATAATTTTGACCCTACATTTGTGATATAAACAGTGAGAGTAATAAGTTAAAAAAATAAACAATTTAATTTATTGAAGATTCTAACTTGAAATAAAAATAGCTATCTTTTAAATTTAAAAACCAAATACTATGCCTATAATTTTTTAAAATCTTAAAGCAATACATGGCAAAACTTAGAAGTAAATATATCTTTCATTATTTGTCAATTGTAAAATTTTGTTTAAAAACAGGCGATTGAGTGGATTCCACGCATGTTTTTGTCAATTTTGGGCAGTAAAATCATCATGGGTCTATTTTAAACTTAATGAATTAATATATATTATAGTATAAAAATTTGATTATTTTCTAATTTTTTTTTTAATCTAGTTGATTTTTTCTAGATTTTAGGCAATTTATATATCTATTTTTTGTGAGAAAATCCAGCCTCGAATAAAATTTGAATTATTTCAAGCAAGTAAATTAATAATAAATATATAAATAAAAATAAATTGTAATATATTTCAAACAGATAGGACACCCAATTACACGAGATACAAAAAAAATTTACAAATAATTTAATAACACAAATAAAAAAAACACACTCCCAACTATTAAAGGCGATAGACCCATCCTTAAAGATCTCTTTAAAAACACGTCGAAAGTAATACAAAAACAGCCCAAAAATGTATTTGGGTACGGCCCCGTAATTCTCAAAATCAGTGGGATAGAGAGAGATACACAATCACTTGCACAGCCTAAAGTAGGAATCGCCAGAACGCATGTGTTTTATCTTTGTTTAATAGACTGGCTAAAAAGAGTTGAGAAGTCTGTGAGTGCTGGGAGTGTTTAAAAGGTTTTGTAAGATGTTTAGATTTTAGTCCGTGGTCAATTTTTTGATATTATTTTCTTGTGATATTATTTTCTTTCTAAAAATTGACATTTTCGAATGAAAAATAAAAAATAATGTAAAACATGGGCTTTTACGTACATTTAAAGTGATTTCATAGATAAATTATATAAAATTTTGCCATTTAAACATGTATATCATGCGACAATAAATACGACATAGACGCACAGACTATTTAGTGCGGCATCTGCGACACACCAAAGATTCTAATAGATCTCTGAACTAGACTTTAATTAAGAATACCTTTTAAAAATGAGAAAATCCAATATGGTGCCCATAAGGAAAATTATAATTGATGATGATCGAAAAAACCGAAACGTCGGATTATTATTTTTTTGCGTCATGTTATAGAGCATAAAAAGTGGCAATGAAAAATTGTTTTTAGTTTTCCGATGTCTCTTTAAATAAAGTCGGTAGAAGATAAAAACGAATTTGACAATTTTCGATTTTTTTCGGATAACTCCGGAAGTATCAGAAATTTTAAAATTTTTTAAACGCCATTTTACTAAGCTCGAAATTGCGCAACTTTGCCTCCATTTAACTGACCCTGTAACCCTTACGGTTTCCGAGATTCCAATGGTCACCTTCGAATTTGGGACACCCTGTATATATTCGGGATTGAAATTCTAATTCTCCTCCTTTTTTTGTAAATTAGAATCTTTAAAATTTAATGTAAACATAGGAAAATACTATGACTGCCTTACAGTGGTTTTTATTTATTGTTTTTATTTATTTATTTATTAGTTTATTTAATTGTAACCTGTAACGTGTTAATTTCAGCCCGCAAAATGGCATAAATAAAGGCCGAAACGTCAAAAAAAGGAAATTCTTCTGAAATAAAATAAGGTTTATTTGAAGTCCTAAACCCGCGAAACTTTCTTTGCAGTTTACACTAAGGACGTTAAATCATTTTTTCGTCGCCATTTTGAAAATTGGAACTGTCATTTTTACGCTTGAAATGACCTCCCTATACATAAATTATATAAAAATATCGATGGAACTTCCTGATAAGGCGATTCATAAAAACTTCAAACATAGGAACTTCTTTTATATCTTCTTAAGAAAACTTTTAAGCCTGAGAAAACTTTAAATTTGCATTCTCTCAACTTTCGAGGGACGACGAAGGTGCGGGTCTTTAATCGTTAATGCCATCCCTGACGCTAAAAAAATATTTTTTACAGAAGTAGCAAAGAAGAGGAAACTTAAACCTTTTGCATACGTTAAAAAGAAACGTTAATAATTAATTAATTATTAAATCATTGACTTAACTAAATCGATTGTTGGAGGTGCTAAAACGATAACGCAGGGTGGTCCACGGGAAATTTCTTTAATTGTTAAAACCACATTTATTTTTAAGCAATAACCTTCATTGACCCCAAACTATTATAACGGACATCCAACAATGACAAACTTGCCCTAATTGAATACTTACATTATTCAAAGTCTTCCTCCTTCTGCACCTAATCTTGAACTTAAGCAAGTTCTTAATCGAGTTCCGAAAGTTTCTGGACAAGGCGCAATAGATAATGGGGTTTAGGGCCGAGTTGGCGTGCCCCAAAAGTAGCAAATATACGGAAACCGTTTCGTTCGGGTCCAGTTCGGCTCCTGCCAAGTTTACCAGGAGGCTCATTATGTGATAGGGAAGCCAGCAGGCGGCGAATACCATCGCGAGTAACAGAAGAATCCCGGCTACACGTTTACGGGACTTCATTACTCTAATTCTCTAAAAAAAATGGAAGAGAATTATTTTTTTTGGCGGAAATGTGTTTGATAGGATGTCGTGATTATTACAAGTCAAAAATTATCCAGCTACTTCCCATAGAGCCTATGATATACACCATCGGACAAGAATAGAGAAATTTTTAAAAATGATGTTTCATTTGCATATGCCGAGAGTAACACAGTTCTATACTTAAGGCTCTGCTTTCCAGGCTCATGGAAAATGCTTTTTAGAGGTTTTGAACTTATCGTTTTATTTTAAATACAAGATTGATACATGCCTAAACCTATATGAGAAGTGTAGTAAAAGCTAAAAAATATATGAATTTTTTTAATAAATATTGGCATATTTCAACAAAATTTAAAACATAATAGAAGACCGACCTCCCATCATATTTTAAAATAATTTTAGGCATCCAGCAAATCTTTTTCTGTAAGTTGATACAAAAAATAATTTCAATTACATTCGCATATAAAAATGATAATTTCTCAACACTTCCAAGTACATTTTAAATCGTCGCGAATTATAAATTCAAACCAGCAGAATGCCTTTTAAAAAAGTTTTATTTAAAAAATAAGCTTAAAACTAGTACATTACTTTAGAGCTGTATGATTATAATTAATTTTAAAATTATATGAAAACCTCCTAGAAAAGAAAGAATAAAATAAAATACGCTGATGCTGCTTATGCTGCAAAATGGATGCTTAGGCCGCTTTCACACGGGTCGGTGTAGTAGCGGTCTGGTAGCGGCGCAGCAATTACCGTAACGATGCTCTGCCGCATTATCTATTTACATGAGGCAACATATTCCACAGCAGTGTAGTGAATATGTCGTCGTCTAGTGATGAAAAGGACATTGTGTTATATCTGTATTTTAAGAGATTACAACAGAAAAAAAAAGAAAATATTGGGTACATCCATACATTGAAAGAAACATTAACTGTAGGTTATTTGTTGCCGCTCAAGAAATAACTTTAAATGATGGAAAATTTCAGTCAATGTACAGAATGAGAAAAGCTTCATTCCAAGAACTTGAACAACTTATTAGTCCAATTATTCGTACACAAAATACCAACATGAGAGAATGTGTAAGTGCTGGAGAATAAAAGGATTTTAATAACTTTGCGGTAAGTACTATGAATAAAACAAAACACACTACTCTACATTATCTCTATTGAAATTCGAGAAAAAAGAGTAAACATTTAGTGCTATGGCTGACCCTGATTGCGCTGTCGGAATTTCATTGTAATAAGTTTTTTCTGGAGAGTGAATCGGTTGATCGGGAGACACTAAAGGTGTTAGTACTGAGTGGCTGGTAGATGGTCTTTCGAATGAAGATGAGGAGGATGGATTGAATGTAGGTTGAACATTTTGCGATTTTATTTCATCAACAAGGATCATCAGTTTGATTTTAAATTTCCTTTGTTGTTCTTCTGTTATACTTTCCAGGTCAGGTAGCATGCTTAGTAAGAAGTGATGCATGTGGCTGATTTTTTCTTTATTTTCAGAGTTCTCCACATCTTGAACCTTTCTTGTATTTGGTTTTAAGTAGTTGACAAATGTTTGCTCACCTTCTGTATTGTAACGTTTACGACATCGAACGGTACTCATTGAGGTAGATGCTGGCGTCGCTGATAAATGTTGTATTGTTTTCTGTTTTGCTAATGATGCAGGTCGATTTGTTTCTTCTGTTAAATTAAAGTCGTCATTCTGAGAATTTTCATTAAAATTTACATTTGAAGATGAGTCTTCTGTTGCTAGATTTTCACAACTACGGTCTTCATCAGGAATAGGTTCTGGGACATTGCCATTATTTTCGGAAGTATTTACTGCTTTTACATAAGGCAGTATAAATTGCAAATAATCCTTGAGGTAATACGGTTTTTTTGGTTTAGAACCACTTGGAGTGGTCTTCATTCTTTGAAGAAATGAAGATCTGATGTTGCGCCATTTTTTCATACACTCTTGAACTGAAATAAAATAAAAACAAATCAATTTGTAGAAATACAAAAGTTATATGTTTGATTATTTCTTATTAATTCTAGGTATCTTGCCACGGGATGCACTTATTCTGCTCTGGCCTTATATTTTGCAAGAGGAGTTACGACAGTATCGTATATAGTAAATGAAACAACATTAGCTATTTGGAACACTATTCACAATGTTTATATGAAAATTCCCTCTAACAAAAAGTGGAAGGAAATAGCAAATTGCTTTTACGAATTATGGAACTTACCTAACTGCTTAGGAGCAATTGATGTCAAGCACGTTAGAATACAAAATTCCCAACTCTGGATCAACAAATTACAACTACAAACACTACCATTCGATTGTTTTACTTGCGGTTTGTGATGCAGATGGCTTATTCACAATGATAGAAACCGGCTATGCAGGCAGAAATAATGATGGAGGAATTTTTCGTGCATCAAATTTAGGTCAGTGGTTGGAAAGAAATGGTGTAAATCTACCCGCTAGTGCTTGTTTGCCACATGATGAGAGCCAGGAAAAAGTACCATATTTCTTCGTAGGAAATAAGGCGTTTCCCTTAAAACTATATTTAATGAGACCATTCCCTAACACTGGAAAATAAGAAACGTATATTTAACTATAGGTTGAGCAGGGGACGAAAAACCATAGAATGTAGTTTTGGCATGGTAACTCAAAAATTTCAAGTGTTGCTAACCCCCATAAGGTGTACAAAAATCTCTAATATTATAAATATAATAAAATGTGTTTGTGTTTTACATAATTTTATACGAATTAAAGACGGGACGTGGTATTCGACACCAACATCCGAACATCGACTGAATATCGCAGTTCAAAACTATAATTTGCTAGAAGAGATTATTCGCATAAGCCCTGCATCTTCTGGAGCTACTGTTCGTAATTATTTAGCAAATTATTTTATCAAGCCAAATGGTAGCATCCCATGGCAGTATAACTATTGTTTATGAGACTAATATAAAAAATTTTTATTACCTGAGAGGTTAGTTCTTTTTTTTGCCACTCTTTCCCATGCTTTATCCGTAATATCTTTTCGCGAATATTCTGCGATTTTGTAGTTAAAGAGACACTCATATTTTTCTATTTCTTGTACTAAATTTATCTCGTTCGACATTTTCAACTTCCAAACACAAACGTAAACAATCAAACATACATGCGGTATAAACCATTTACCGCCTAAAAACTTGCAGATAAGCAGCATGTAGAAAGCATGTTGTGCCGAAATCTTGTTGCGTCGACTCGTGTGAAGTCAAACATTTGGTTATATAGAAGCAACATTTGCTCTGCATACCGAACGTCTACCGCACGGCTGTTGTACCGCTGCCATACCCACCCGTCTGAAAACCGGCCTTAGATGTGCTATAATAGGGATGGATTTATGCAACTTCTACTCTCTTTAGATTCTTTAACGTCCTCGTTGATGATGTCCTGTAGGGTCTTTAAGGGAATCGCTTTATGTTTTCTTTGTCACAAATAAATAACAACTATAATAACTATTACAAGTATAAGGAATAATACAGAATTACTACTAATTACGTGGCTTTTTGCTGGAACAAAATCTTTATACAGGGTGTTTGGAAGTAAGTAGCCAAACGGAAATGGTGAATAGGTGAGGTTACTGGCTATTTAAAACGCATAGTATTTTTTTCTTTTTCCTCAAATTTAAGGAGTAATATATTTTTTTTCCTTTTTTTATTAGATTTTCCCTGTTTTTTTACTTTAACCTTCAATTTTTTTTAAATTTTTCGCCAGAATGGCGCACAATTAATTTTAAAGACTAATGTTGTCTAATTCAGATTTTGGTAATAACTGAGAAAAATATTTAAAGAGAAACTAACAGTGGAGTAACAAACTTCCTCAAATCAATAGAAAAAAAATGTTACGTGAACTTTACAATGGAAAAAATAATAATAAAAAAAAAGTTGTGGGGTTTTAAAATGTGTTAAAAAACTTTTCTAGTTAATAATCTTTCTAACGATGTACTACATGTAACAAAAATAATTAGGTAACTTACGAAAAACAAATACGTTTGTCTTCAAGGACGCGTGAACCAATTTCTTGAAAGCAACCTAATTGAGCAGGTATAAACTTATACCTCTTTCTAACACAGCTAAACCTGTTGCGCTATAATCTCCTTTATCATTCGGCGACACCCTCTTTGTGCCCCGCTACCTTAAACTGTTACCTGTCACTAACCATAATACGAGTATTTTTTATTCGAGACTTGTCTTTCTCCGCTTCTTATACACCGTATTTTTAACTCTGCTAAGATTTTCGTTAACTTTGTTTTATTGTTACTGTTATGGCTAGTGCCTTTACAAACGCCGATATCCTAATGGCATATGGTAGAGCTGATGGAAATGGACGAGAAGCAAAAAGAATTTACCAAGAGCGTTTTCCCAATAGACGCCAACCTAATCGTCATACTTTTGAAACGACATTTAAACGCTTAAAAGAAACTGGTAGTCTAAATCGCCGTGAACCTGGAGTTCGCAGACAACGTAATGATGATGAACGAGTTATGGAAGCTTTTGACGAAGATCCCACAACGAGCATCCGGACTGTAGCTGCCAATCTAAAACTAAGTGTATGGAAGGTCTGGTCTGTTCTTCATGTCAACGGAAAGCATCCCTTTCATTACACTCCCGTGCAAGATCTTGAAGAAAACGACTACCAAAGACGCATTCAGTTTTTTGCCTCTTGCTACATATGGACGTGGATAACCGCGATTTCTTGAAAAACATACTGTGGACAGATGAATCCAAGTTTTCAAGGGAGGAAATTACCAACTTTCATAATTTGCATTATAGGGCCCCAAAAGAAGAAAACCCAAAAATGAAGAAAGTCGTGTCCTTTCAAAGGAAATTCTCAGTAAACGTTTGGGCAGGCCTAATTGGTAATACCCTTATTGGTCCACATTATTTACCGGATAATTTGAATGGGGATAATTATCTAGATTTTTTATTAAATGATCTGCCCGAACTCTTGAACGGGGTTCCAAATTTTCTCAATGAAGAACAAATGACGTTTCAACACGATGGGTGCCCAGCGCACTGATTTGAAGTAAAAAATATGTTTTTTTTCAATCAACCTGTAGAGGAAAGGGTTATGGAAACGAAAGGGCACAATAGGTTCAGCTGTTTTAGAACGGTGAAAGAGATAGCGCAACAGATTTAGCAGTGTTAGAAAGAGACATAAGTTTATACCTGCTCAATTAGGTTGCTTTCAAGAAATTGGTTCACGCGTCCTTGATGACAAACTTATTTGTTTTTCGTAAGTTACCTAATTATTTTTGTTATTTTATTTTAGAAAGTTACTTTTGTTTAAATGAAATAATATATTTTTTTCACAAATTTATTGAACATAATATGTAGAGTAAAACAGTTGAAAATGTCACTTTTGGATCTGGCACTTTTTGAACAGTGTATAACAATTTTAAATTATAATAGATTGTAGTCTTCTTCGTCATCTGACGAACTGTCATCACCTCTTGACATTATAATTAAAGGATCGACTGTCTGATCGATGAGGTTGTCAAGATCCCACATTTTGTCCTCTTGCTTAATTACATGCTGGACTGCTTTTCGCCAATTCTCTGGTGTCGCTTCCGTAATGGCTTGATCAAACAGTAGCTTAACATCTTTCATTTTAAAAGTCGTGTTTTGTCTTGCTACAAATCCTTTTACCTGCGCCCATATCAGTTCTATAGGATTTAGTTCGCAATGATATGGCGGTAAGCGCAGTACAGTTATATTATATTTTTCGGCTATATCTTCCACGTTCGGCGTATTTCATGAAACGAGTTTTGTGTAAGTTTGCTATTGCCAGCAGTTCTTTTTTTATCAAATTTGCTTCAAACGCAATACCTTTTGCAGTCAGCCAATCGATAATTTCTTGCTTTCTCCAACTTGAAGTTGGCGTCTTCTCTATTCGCCGTGAATGATAGCTTGCGTTATCCATAACCAGCACCGAATTAGCCGGAAGAAATTTTATCATTTCACCAAAATAGTCCTCGAAAACGTCTGAGTTCATGTCTTCATGGTAATCTCCTGTGCGAGTCGACTCAAAGGTTAGCAGACCTTCTTTTAAAAATCCCTCTTCGCTTCCAATATGTGTGATTATAAGTCTTTTTCCTTTTCCCGAAGGTACTTTAATACCCGTAGACAGGCTTCTATGAAAGCTTGGCGAGCACTGGTTATATTTTTGTCTTGCCACATTTTTTGGACTATATAACCTTCGTTAATCCACGTCTCATCAAGATAAAAAACTTTCTTTTGCTCCCTGCGGTACTGCTTGATACTTCTCAAGTATTGTCGTCTCCAACAAACAATTTCGTCGCTCTCCAGTAAAAGTGCTTTGCGGTTATGCTTTTCCCAGGCAAAATCCATATTTTTTAAAGTTTTCCATAAAAGTTTTCTACTTATCAACGGAATACTGTCATCTCGGCCAAGCTCCATTAAAATTTTGTCTAGGGTGGGTATTTCCTTTTTAAAATAAAAAGAGTGAACTTTTCTTCGAATTATACATTTAGCATTTTCATCAAGGACTTTTGTAGGTCGTCCTGGCTTTTGCTTGGGAGATTCCACTTGACCTGCTACTTTTCTTTCCCGCAACAATTTGAAAATGGTGGACTTTCCAATTCCACTCATTCGAGAACATTTTTCAACAATTTCTTGCACAGTAAAACTAGGGTAATCGTGTTTTATGCAATCATGTACATTTAAAATAATAACTTTTTCACTCAGCGATAGTGGAGAATTTTTAGTACATCTTTTCGTTGGACTGAATACCTCCATTTTTTAAATATTGGGATAATAATATTGTGATTACACTACAGCGTAGCAGTGACTACTAACGTTTAAAATATGATTTAAAAGTATTTATAGTCTGTATATATTACCTGACCCCATTTTTGCATGTTACAAAGCGTTAAAAGATAGGTACCTATACAAAAGGATTAAAAGTATTTATTTAGTATTTAATCTCTTTCAAAATAAAGGCATTTAATCCGTGAAAATTAAATTCATAAATATTATAAGTACCTGCGCCTATGAACTACCACGAAATGTAGCCAAACAGAACGGAATTCCCCAGTTTATTGCTCTATACACTTCTGAAATAGAGTATAGTAGGTATTTATCTCTATATATCTTGTGTACCATAAGTTGTTACAATAAAATTTGCTTGGACTAACTAAAATTGTTTTATTTGATGAAGGAATGGGGTATATAATTTGTAGGTTTCAAGTTTTTATTTCAAAAATAGGGATCTTAATTACTAAAATTATAATGTCATCAGATAAAATTAATCCGATTTTACAGATCAATGTAAGTTCTGTTACATAATATGTCTTATGGGTCATAAAAGTTTTTTGTATATAGAATTTCTAAATATTTCCAAATTTCAGTAATTTTTTTAGTATTCAAAATTTCGAGATCTAGACCTTCTAAATGGGCAAAAGTTAACGTCCGCAATAATTTTTCTAGGTAAGAGTGCACATTTTTAATTTGTAAAATTTGATTTTGTGTTTCTACTAAAAGTCTAATGGTGTTGTTTAATATATTTAATATTTTAACATATTTAACATATTATTATGAAAATGTAAATACCTTAATTATTCTCCTAGTTTTTGTACTATTTTACTAGTACTCTGTAGTTAAAGTTGATTAGTGGGTTTATTTAGGATTCTACTTACGTTTCGTTTATTATTTTTATCTATAGTGTTTAGTTTTTAAGTAATTCATCTTGTTTGAGAGCCCCATTTTGGCCCCAATTTAGGTTATTTAGGTTATATTATTGTAAATCCCTGTAGTTTTAATTTT